>NC_037671.1:79971807-80076143 GCF_003255815.1 Theropithecus gelada | reverse complement strand
AAAAAAAAAAAAAAAAAAAAAAAAAAATGTTCCGTATATGAGTTAGAAAAGTGTCACCATCATGGAACATATATCTCAACTAAGCCCTTTCATAGTCATATGTGTGGTGCTAGCCAAGCTGACTATGAAGAAGTTTTCTCTTACATAAAAGGAGAAGGAAGGTACATCTAAGTTACAGAATTAGATTTTCAAGTCAGGGATATAATGGGTAATTCAACATTGTTTTACTTACTTTCACAGAGGAGGGATCTACTTCCCCATCCCAAAATTTGGTTCTACTGTGAAGACTGATGATATCACACATGCACAAAGAGGTTATGAAAAGGCATATTACTTACAAAATGAGCATTTCTGTGAACAGCCTGGCAGTTTCTCAATCAGGTCCAAAAATGAATGGAGGAGTGATTGGTCTGGTGTTTCCTGGTAGGTAGGGGGTGGGGCTAGAATGGGTTCCCACATGGTTAGGTATTGCAAGGTTTGAACTTCTCATTGGTGCGAAAGGAGGGAGCACCTGGGTTTTCTTATCAGCTTGCCCAGATGTAGGGTAGTGAGGGAAGAGGAAGCGACTGTACTTGAAAGCTGTGAACAGTCAAACATCAAAAATGGAGTCAAACTCTTTATTACGAATCTTCCAGCCAGAGACTTCTCTTCATCAGTGCCAAACCCAGCTACCCTCAGGGTTTGTCTTCCTGAGGTGGTTAGAAATTCATTCATAAAGTGTTACTGAACCCCTACAGCCTTCAGCTATCTAATAATTATGTATTTACTTCATGCTTTTTATTCTAAAAATGGCAGTGCAGCTAATTTATTAAGCTATATATTTATGAGTCTTGTGATTGTATTTATGTGTTACACCAGAAAGTTTAAAACTATAAAATGTATATACAAATGCATAAAAATGGGTTCACTGTCTAAGTGCGGTGGCTCACACCTATAATCTTAGCAGTATGGGAGACTGAGACAGAAGGATCTTTTGAACCAGGGAGCTCAATATCAGCCTGGAAATATAGCAAGATTCCACCTCCACAAAAAAACATTTTTTTAAAGTAGTGGTGTGCATCTGTGGCCCCAGCTACTCAGGAGGCTGAGGTGGGGGAATCTCTTGAGCCTGGGAGGTTGAGGTTGCAGTGAGCCATGATCACACCCCTGCACTCCAGTCAGGGTGACAAAGTGAGATCCTGTTTCCAAAATAATAGTAATAGTAATAATAATAGGTTAGTTCATCCATAATTTCAGCAGCATTTCATAGTATTCTGCTTTCAAAAATGTCTGCTTGATAAGACATGCTTAATTACTTTTCAGAAAATTTTGCTTTTTTTAAATTTAAAAATATGTCTAGGGTTCAAAAAATATCCTTGTCTAGACATAGAAATTGGGCTACTTTGTATGCTGAGATTCTCCTTACACGTGACATTCTTAGAAGCACATGTTTTCTAGAAAAAGATAATCATAAACATCTGTTTCTGCAGTGGTATTTTTTCATCATAATACATGCAGAGAGTATTCCATGGATTTCTATGGATATAGAAATATGAATTTTTACACACACCATTGGAATCACGGGTTTAATAAAAGCTAAGTGAAGTGTGGAAAATATGTAAAATATGTTGATTTACTATCTCTCAGAGCATTTCTAAGGAAGCATTCATAAACCTGACTGCTTTTAAAAATAAAACGAAATTCTTCTGTAGGTCTATGGTTGGTTGTATTCCCAAGTTAACCCTTTTTTTTTTTTAGGGACACCATGACTGTGAGCCTAACTCACTTCAGAGGCTCTTTGGAGAAAACCTGTGAGCATTCTGATATTTATGTTGCAAATTCTAAAGTCTCCTTCTATGGAAATTTTAAATTTTGACTACTAACCCACAGGGACAGAGGGAGAACAATTCTATATAAAGACAGAGAAATGGGCAAGAGTCTTGCAAAGTTAGAAAATTTACCAGAACCACCAGAATTAGGCTCAGAAACATTTGTATTATTATCGGTTCATGTATTTTTCCATATAGATTTACATAATCAAGAAAATACATTTGTCATTCCTCAAAGAAAATCAGAAATTCAGTTCACATAACAGTCTTGTATTCTATATTGCCTAATATGTTCAGACAATTGTAAGAATGTGCTGTGAGATTTATCTAAACACAAAAATGTCAGCATTTGTGTATTAAAATTGATTTCTGGCTATCTTTTTAAGAACTGCCCAGTAACTGTTTTTCCTCTGCTTAGAGTCTCTTAACTCAGTGGATTACATTTACTATCTTAGGATAACTGAATGTCCTAAATGGGACTTGACTTACCCTGAGGGTTACTGTTTATTACAGGATTTCTCATCCTGTTATGTTTGTAAAGGGTTTAAGGTGACAAAAAAGTATACATTCAAGAAAATTATTAATACAGAAAAAATATGGAAAAATATATATGTGTCAGAACTCTAGATTAGTATAGTTATTGCAACTGGCTTTAAAAGTGGTGATAAATTATTTAGCAGCTACAGAAAAAAATGAAATATAAATGTTTTTTGTTACAATTGTTGAATAAGAACATTTATTTCAGCTATCAGGACAGAAGAAAATTTGCTTGGGAGTGAATTCTACAAGTAAATTGTTACATTGGTTTCATAAAGAGGACTACTACACAATAAAAAAAATTTATAAAGAACATTTTGCTATGAAGCCATTTATTATTTTGACACCTGCAAATATTACACCAAAGGTAGCATGAAGGCAAGTTTTTATAAGGCATTTCTGTGAGGATGTAGTATCTTCTGTAAGATCAGGTATTGGTCAAAGATACTGGTATTTTTTCTCATCCATGATCTGCAGTGATATAGGACAATAGATAATGCTACCCACACCAGAGTTGTAGTCTAGTTGCATGCTGAAACAGAATATTCATGTTTTGAAATGAGGTTTGCTGAATCCCTACCCAAACACCTTGACTCAATATCTCTGATGGCAGAGCCCCCACATTGGCATTTTTTTGGTCATTTTTGGAGGGGTTAAGTATAATTTGCATAGAGTAAAATTAACATTTTTAGTGGAAAGTTCTGTGAGTATTGATATACACCAAATACATGTTAAACAAGCACTTCAGATGATTTTTTATTCATTAAATTTGATTACCACTGACAACATCAGTGGTTCTCAAACTTTACTGTGCATCAGAATCACATGGAGGGCTTGCTAAAGCTCACTCTGATGTTATCCACTTTCTCTGTTTTTGATTCAGCAGGTCTAGGGAAGGGCCTAATAACTTGCATTTATGACAAATGCCATGTGATGCTGATGCTGATGGTCTGGGGGCTCCACTGAGAAACACTGGACTAGAGCAATGGTGCATCACAATCACCTAGGGAATTGTATAATTACACATGAATATTGTGATCTGAGAGATCAAAACAGATGCCCCTTAATCAACCAAGATGGGCCCAAAGTTAAGGAAATTAAGTTACCTATAGGCTGAGGGTTAAGGAAATGGTTGGCATGGAAAATTTCTAAATTCCTATGGTTAAACTTCCTAACAGTAGGAGCAATCAGTTCTGATTTTAGCCCTGACAACTACAACTCTGATTGGACAGAGGGCCAACCTTACAAACATTCTTTTCTGATAAACTATTGCAGACTTTCAGCCAGCTTGCAAATGCTGCACACAAACTTTGTGTCCTGTAGTTCACATTTTTATATAAAGGACCAAATTCAACCTTATTTTAATGCTGAAATGCCACACCAAGTGAACATAGAATCTATATTACATATCTGTTTACCCATTGAGTATGCACTTGGCTCCCCTCATAATTATGCATAACCTCTCCCCCAGACCTGTTGAATATGTATGATAGTGGCTCTTCCAGGCGTAAAACCCAACCTGTCTTTCCCCTCTTTGAAAAGAGAGCACCTTCATTCCATGCTGGAGACTTTCTCTTCCTAGTTTTGGAAACCAAAGTCAACAATAAAGCTCTCTTTTCTACTACATGACCATCCTGGTGATCTCTTAGATGACAATACCTAGGCTCCAAACTCTCAGGGACATGGACTTAATTGGTCCATAGTAGAATCTAGATATACAGTTTTTCAACTCCCTAGGTGATTTTAATATGCAGCCAAGGTTAAGAACTATGGCCATAAGAGAAAGAATAGAACTTATTCCTCCTCATGATTTTCCCCAGAGTATATATTGGCTTGATTCTTGATAGGAACCAAGGAGTAAGGAGTACTACTATTCATATTACAAGGCTTTGCATTATATATTTTGATTTTATTATATTTAATTATGAAAAAATATATCTTACTATCTTGATTCTATTAAGGAGGAAAGTAATGCACAACAGTATTAGTTAAAGCTCTAAAGAACATAGAATCAGTAAGAGGTAAGTGGTGGAATCAGAACCATTTTTCTCTGATTCTGTGGCCTCTGGCTTGTGATTCATAGTTTGAACATCAGATGGTTCTGAAGCAAAAAATATATTTTCTTTTAAAAATTGAGAATTTGACTTGTCTTATTGCCCACACCCCATATTTACAAAATTGTGGATCATTGAAGTATCTGAGGAAAACTTTCGATCTATTAGAGCACTTGATAATAGCACTTTAATCCCACAGTTATTCACCAATAAGTATGAGATAACTTCTTTGAGCCTAGAAAAACTGGGAGAGTAGATGTTATCATTTGACCCCGGGACACTGTATTTCTCCAGTGAGATACCTGATTTTGAATAATATTGCATTCAGATAAACAGACCAAGGGGTAATGAATCCCTAATAGCTGAGAGCAAAGTCTATGTTTTTCTCTGGAGGTAGCTTCTGCATTGGAATAATACACTCTTAAGATATATTCTCTCTCGACATTATTTTTTAGTGACAAGTTAAAAATATTAACATATGAAAAATTCACATCTGCTCCTCCTCTCCCCAAACAAAATAAGTTTTATTTAGTGTTTATTCAAATTACTCTAATTTGCACAATTGCGCTAATGTTAGTTCTGTCTTAACTACTTCTGTGTTTTAACTATGCAAACCATAATAGATTTAAATGGAAAAATTGAGGTAGCCTAAGAGGCTATGTAGATATTTTACTGGAGAAGGAGAGGCTGCAACTTGGTAGAGAACACATCCCCTCCCCCGACACGTGCAGAAATAATGAGAGAAATAAAACAGTCTTTTGTAGATTGCTTGAATTAATGGCCCGTTTTCTCCTGCCTAGAATGAGGCTCATTGCTTTTTTTTTTTTTTTTTTTTTTTTTTTTTTTTTGAGACGGGGTCTTGCTGTGTAGAGTGCAGTGGCACAATCTCAGCTCACTGCAAGCTCTGCCTCCCGGGTTCACGCCATTCTCCTGCCTCAGTCTCCCAAGTAGCTGGGACTACAGGCGCCCGCCATCATGCCCGGCTATTTTTTTGTATTTTTAGTAGAGATGGAGTTTCACCATGTTAGCCAGGATGGTCTCGACCTCCCGACCTCGTCATCCGCCTGCCGCGGCCTCTCAAAGTGCTGGGATTACAGACATGGGCCACCGCACTGGGCCAAGCCTCATTGCTTTTAACTCTAACTTGGATTCTGACGTTTGACTCTGCCATGTGATATGTTTTGGACAATGAAATGTTGCACGTAATGAAAGCAGAGACTTGAAAAGCACATGTGCAATTGGTTTGATAGTTCTTGGCTTCTGACATCACCATGAGAAAAGCCTGCCTGGGTGAAACTGCTAAAGAATGAGTCATGTGTAACAGACCCAAGTTCCCTTAGCCATCCTAGTCAAGATCACTTTAGATTAATCAGTAAGTGCAGCCAAGATCAGCAAAGCTACCTAGTTGACTTGTTGCCAAACATAGATAGATGGGAAAGCACAGCCCAAATTTAATAAAGCCCTCAGCTTTGTCAACTAAAGCATATTTATTGTTTGTATGCCTTAAGTTTGGTTGTTGTTGCTTTGCAACATTATTATAACAATGCATGACTCATAAATAGCTTGAGCATCTAAGTAGAAGGTAGTTTAAGGGAGATAGATCAAAGTTGGAGAAAGATTTTAGAGCCAGCTATTATTAGTGACAGAATAGACAAAATAAAATGTTTCCCAAAAAGATTTCATGTGCATTTGAGTGAAATATACTTCAACGTTATTTAAGAGATTTTAAATAAATTCTAAACTTCCTTCCAGTTAATTTTGGTTGTGTCAGATTTAAATTTTATTGGACATAAATTATGTTAAGTCTACCTTCAATGTTAAAAAAAAGCAGACCCAAACTTTTGTGAGTTATATGTAATACAAACTTATGGAAAAATAAAAATATTCAGAAAATAGACACCTAGACTAAGACCATAGTCAAGATGTTCTTGAAATACCCAGGAACTGAGCACACATAAATTACCTTTTGGCTTCAAAAGGTGGTACAGATTACTTCAGAAAGAGTGAAGATTAATACTAGAACATACTACAGGAAAATCTACTTGTGCCTATTGGAGATAATTAACAGAATTCTAACATATAAAATGTAAGTTAAAAAAATAAAATAATAAATCTCCCAGGTTCCCAAATCCTTGAGTCAAAACAATTTTAATAAAATAGGAGTGGGTTGCTGTAAAGAAAGCAGGTATAATCATTGGTGCCCTCCAAGTATCTGGATGAGCTGTCACTTGAATTGAAATTTTGACTAGCTATTTAGGTAAAATTATGCAAAATGATACCAATGATTTTGGACAAATAAAAACAGTTTTGTTTTCTAAAAGTGTTCTTAAAAAAGTAATAAAGGGAAAAGCAATAGTTGCTATTTTTACTTACCAAGGTTAGACTTTTTAAACAAGAGGAAATGTGCTCTGAAATATTGATGTAGGCAGCACAGCCAAGCTCTCGTTTATGGGAGAATTATTTGACTTGAACTTCTATTTGGAATATAAAAAAAAATCCTTCAAATCAATAACAAAAATGAAAACACAAATTGATACCAAAAAGAGTGTTTTCAAATGGGAAAAGGTTTTGGACAGACATTTATTAAAAGAACATATGCAAATGATCAACAAGCAAATCAGGGAAAATAATATTAAAAACACAATGCAATATCATTTTACAACCATTAGAATGGTTTAAATTAACAAAACTGACACCACCAAGTGTTGTCAAGGATGTGGAAAAACTGGAACTCTCATACATCTAGATGTGAAAGTAAAAACATACCACCTTTCTGGAAAACAGCTTAGCATTTTCTTAAAAAGTTAAATGTCCACCTCCTCAGCAATACCTCAACTAGATAATTATCAAATAATAATGAATGTACATTAACAAAAAAATTGTACAAGAATGCTCTCAGCATCTTTATTTGAAAGGGTCCAGTATTTGAGACACCCCAAATATCCATCAACAAGAGAATGAATGAATAAAATGTAGTGCTGTCACATAATGAAATATTATTCAGCAATAAAAAAGAAGTAAGAATAGTTGAACAAGTACTAACATAAGTCAATTTAAAAATATATTATGTTGCATGAAAGAATCCAGACACAAAATAGTATGAACTATATGATTCCATTTACATAAATTTTAAGAGCAGGCGAAACTACTCAATGGTTATAGAAATAAGAGAAGGGATTGTCTACAGGATTAAAAGGGAGAATGACAGAATTTGTTCTATACATTGTTTGAAGTAGGAGTTATGTGATTTGATATACTTATCAAAACTCTTTGAATTGTACTCTTAAAATCTGTGACTTTCACTGTATATAATTTTGTCTGAACATTTGTTTTGTGATTACAGAAAATTTAACAAAAAGTATGTGCATGTTAGAAACTGAATATTTCCAGACATTTTGGAGTTATGAATAGCTTAGGATAAAATTTTTGAAAAAATATTTATTGAATAAATCTTTGTATTAAGAAATTGCTATTTGCTGGAACTGTGTTAGTTTTAATGAATGTAATGATAGACAACCGTCGAATTTCATGTTGTATAGCTAAGAAAACAAACTAACAAAATTATTTTAGATTGCAGTTTGAAGACAATAATTTCCAAACTCAAAAATGTGAACATTGAAAGTTAACACCCCCACCCCTTTTCATAACTAATTCTTTAGAAAACATAGGAAATACATTTTAAATAAAAAACTAACAGGTATTATTAGTATTGTTAGCATTATCAAATACTTTTCACATAAAACATGCTGCAAAATGTTTAATAAATACAGATGTAAACAACATATTTCAAATTTTAAAAAGTGTAAGTTGGCGAGAAAACAACGAGGTTTTTAGACCATCACAAGAGTGGAGCATATTTTCTTCTATATTTTGTTTACTCAAGTCCATTTGTGGAGTTACATGCCCAATTGCATTAGAAATATTTTACTTTCACATTTTCAAATAGTTTTCTTTTTATTATAAAAGTAATATAATTGCACAAAATTCCAACATATTAGAAAGTATAAAAGGGAAAGGAAAAAACCGTCTTGTAGTCAATTCAGAAGTAAGCAGTTATCACTGTTAATTTTTCAATGTGTTTTTTAATGTTTTATCTATGCAGAGAAATGCATTTGTTTCTAATTATAGCATATGACTGTATATATATTATTCATAACTTTCAGCAAACTGTGAAAACAGTCCTTTATGCTAAAAACTCTCAAATAAATTCGGTGTTGATGGAACGTATCTCAAAATAATAAGAGCTATTTATGACAAACCCACAGCCAATATCATACTGAATGGGCAAAAACTGGAAGCATTCCCTTTCAAAACTGGCACAAGACAGGGATGCCCTCTCTCACCACTCCTATTCATCATAGTGTTGGAAGTTCTGGCTAGGGCAATCAGGCAAGAGAAAGAAATCAAGGGTATTCAATTATGAAAAGAAGAAGTCAAATTGTCCCTGTTTGCAGATGACATGATTGTATATTTAGAAAACCCCATTGTCTCAGCCCAAAATCCTCTTAAGCTGATAAGCAACTTCAGCAAAGTCTCATGATACAAAATCAATGTGCAAAAATCACAAGCATTCTTATACACCAGTAACAGACAAACAGAGATCCAAATCATGAATGAACTCCCATTCACAATAGCTTCAAAGAGAATAAAATACCTAGGAATCCAACTTACAAGGGATGTAAAGGACCTCTTCAAGGAGAACTACAAACCACTGCTCAGTGAAATAAAAGAGGACACAAACAAATGGAAGAACATACCATGCTCATGGATAGGAAGAATCAATATTGTGAAAATGGCCATACTGCCCAAGGTAATTTCTAGATTCAATGCCATCCCCATTAAGCTACCAATGACTTTCTTCACAGAATTGGAAAAAAACTGTTTTAAAGTTCATATGGAACCAAACAAGACCCTGCATTGCCAAGACAATCCTAAGCCAAAAGAACAAAGCTGGAGGCATCACGCTCCCTGACTTCAAACTATACTACAAGGCTACAGTAACCAAAACAGCATGGTACTGGTACCAAAACAGAGATATAGACCAATGAAACAGAACAGAGTCCTCAGAAATAATACCACACATCTACAGCCATCTGATCTTTGACAAACCTGACAAAAAGAAGAAATGGGGAAAGGATTCCCTATTTAATAAATGGTGCTGGGAAAACTAGCTAGTCACAAGTAGAAAGCTGAAACTGGATCCTTTCCTTACTCGTTATATGAAAATTAATTCAAGATGGATTAGAGACTTAACTGTTAGACCTAAAACCATAAAAACCCTAGAAGAAAACCTAGGGAATACCATTCAGGACATAGGCATGGGCAAGGACTTCATGTCTAAAACACCAAAAGCAACAGCAAGAAAAGCCAAAATTGACTAATGGGATCTAATTAAACTAAAGAGCTTCTGCACAGCAAAAGAAACTACCGTCAGAGTGAACAGGCAACCTACAGAATGGGAGAAAATTTTTGCAATCTACTCATCTGAGAAAGGGCTAATATCCAGAACCTATAAAGAACTCAAACAAATTTACAAGAAAAAAACAACCCCATCAAAAAGTGGGCAAAGGATATGAACAGACACTTCTCAAAAGAAGACATGCATACAGCCAACAGACACATGAAAAAATGCTCATCATCACTCACCATCGGAGAAATGCAAATCAAAACCACAATGAGATACCATCTCACACCAGTTAGAATGGTAATCATTAAAAAATCAGGAAACAACAGGTGCTGGAGAGGATGTGAAGAAATAGGAACACTTTTACACTGTTGGTGGGACTGTAAAGTAGTTCAACCATTGTTGAAAACAGTGTGGCGATTCCTCAAGGATCTAGAACTAGAAATACCATTTGACCCAGCCATCCCATTACTGGGGATATACCCAAAGGATTATAAGTCATGCTGCTATAAAGACACATGCACGCATACGTTTATTGTGGCACTATTCACAATAGCAAAGACTTGGAATCAACCCAAATGTCCATCAGTGACAGACTGGATTAAGAAAATGTGGCACATATACACCATGGAATACTATGCAGCCATAAAAAAGGATGAGTTCGTGTCCTTTGTAGAGACATGGATGCAGCTGGAAACCATCATTCTCAGCAAACTATGGCAAGAACAGAAAACCAAATACCGCACATTCTCACTCATAGGTGGGAATTTAAAAATGAGATCACTTGGACACAGGAAGGGGAACATCACACACCGGGTCCTATTGTCCGGGGGGGAAGGATAGCATTAGGAGATATACCTAATGTAAAGGACAAGTTAATGGGTGCAGCACACCAACATGGCACATGTATACATATGTAACAAACTTGCACGTTGTGCACATGTACCCTAGAACTTAAAGTATAATAAATAAATAAAAATTAAAAATTAAAAATAAACAAATAATAATAGTAAACTGTAGAAAAGTGTGATTTTTTAAACAATTCCTTAATAGTATACAAATGTTATCTTTTTATTGTTCTTTAAACAACACTGGAATACATAAAAACTTATAGACATATTTTAAGGCTATTAGAAATCAAGAAATATTTTTGTATCGAGTAATTGTACACATTTGACTGTGTTTATGGCAGGGAGGAAATGCTAAGAACTTACAGTAAGTGCAGTTTAAGTGTCTCCTACAGTTTTGCTTTTTTTTTTTTCGTACTGGTGCGATCTGTTAAAAATGAACATTACAAGACTTCCAGTTTTCAGTTCCATATGTAAAAATCTTGGAAGTTAACATTGTGTCCTAACAGCAAGTAAAAATCTGAACAAACTGCAAAATCAACAACTCTTCTAGGATCTGTAAAGTGATTGATAATGTAGGGCAAATCTTAGCATCTAAGATTAGAGAGAGAAGTAGGTGAATACTGGAAATCACAACTTACTGAAGCAGAGTCTCATTAGCAGAAACTGCAGCTGGAACCAGTGTTCAGGTAGGAAAACCTGAGCTGTAATTAGTACATTGTTGAAGGCTCAACGTGGACAAGTCTGAAAGTCAGAAACTCCAGGAGTACTAACTTATGGGATGGGGCACACTTTTGAGAGGCTTAACTCCAGAAGCTGAACCAGGTTCTCACAGTAAATATTAGAGAAAAATCCCCTCATCCTTGCAATGGAAAATGGAAAAGAAAAAGAAACTATGTTGAAAGGCTCTAGAGCTGTGGTCCCCAGCCTTTTTGGCATCAGGGACTAGATTCATGGAAGACCACTTTTCCACAGATGGGGTGTGGGAGATGGTTTCAGGATGAAACTGTTCCACCTCACATCATCAGGCATTAGTTAGATTCTCATAAGGAGAGTGCAACCTAGATCCCTTGCATGTGCAGTTCACTATAGGGTTCCAGATCTCATGAGAATGTAATGCCACCACTGATCTAACAGGAGGAAGAACTCAGGCAGGAATGCTTGCTGCCCCACCGCCCACCTCCTGCTGTGCAGCCTGGTTCCTAATAGGTCACACACCAGTATCAGTCCATGGCCAGGGGACTGGGGTAATATGACCTAATTTCAGGGAAAAGAAAAAGTTAATAGTTGCCTAAAGGGCTGGGGTATTATCAGAGCCTAAGGGACCTGATAGAAAGGGAATACTCAACTCCAGTCAACTCTAGCTTTCCATATGAGAGAAAGGAAATACCCAGCTCTAGCGTATGCTAGCCATCCTCTCCTACCTAATATAAAATAATAATAATAATAATAATAATATAATTTAGAAAACTGGTAAACACTTGTGAAATTCATAATCTGGACCATAGGCTCACAAAAAGACTGAGACCTAATTAACTTTGAATCACTTTCATTCTCTCCCACACTTCACCAGCAGACTTCTACAGGCGTATTTACAGCAGTTCGTTTCAGCCAGTATATCATATCCAGCTACCAATAAAAAATTACAAAGCATGGCAAAAGGCAAAAAACACAATTTGAAAGACAGAACAAGCATCAGAAGCAGACATGGCAGGGATATTGGAATTATCAGACCAGGAATCTAAAACTACTATGATAAATACACTGTAGGTTCTCATGAGTATAATAGACTACATGCAAGAACAGATTGGCAATGTAATCAGAGTAATAGAAACACTTAGAACCACAAAGTAACGCCAGAGAACAAAAATACTGTAACAGAAATGAAGAATTCCTTAGATGGACTTATTAGTAGACTAGACATGGCTGAGGAAAGAAAGAATTGAAAGACATGGCAATAGAAACTTTGAAAAGCAAAGCAAACAAAGACTGAAAAAAAAAAAAAAACAGAGTTTTTAAGGACTGTGGATCGACTACAAAAGATGAAACATGTGTAATGGGAATATAAGAATATGAAAAAAAGAAAAAGGAGCAAGGAAATATTTGAAACAATAATGATTGAGAATTTCCCCAAATTATCGTTATACGCCAAACCACAGATCCAGGGAGCTCAGAGAACATCAAGCAGAATAAATGCCAAAAAATTATACCTAGGCATATAACTTTTAAACTACAGAAATTCAAAGATGAGTATTTTTTGAAAAGTTAAGGGAGAATAAAACACGTATAGAGGAACAAAAATAAAAATCATATCTGACTTCTCAGAAACCATGCAAGTGAAGTGAAATATTTAAAGTGTTAGAGAAAAAAAATCACCAATCTAGAATTCTGTACTCTATGAAGTCAACCTTCAAAAGTCTAGGAAAAAGAATTTATTCCTCGGACGAAACAAAGATGAGATAATTTGTTGCCAGTGGACCTGTCTTGCCAGAGACCTTAAAACTTTTGTAAGGCAAAAATATAGGTCAAAAATTTGGATCTACTTAAGGAAAGGAAAAATATCAAAAAAAGTAAGTGAAGGTAAATTTAAAACTTTTATATTTCTTATTTTTGATTGATCTAAGAAGAGATTGTTCAAAATTATAACAGCACCAACGTATTCACTTATGTATGTCTATATGCAGTCATTCCTCAGTATTAACAGGCGAATGGTTCTAGGACCTCCCACAGATGCCAAAAACTATGAATGCTCAAGTCTCTCAAATAAAATGATTTAGCATTTCTATAAAACCTATGCACATCCTCCCATATACTTCAAATTGTCTCTGGATTACCTATAATACCTAAGATAATGTAAATAAATGTAAGCAGTTGTTCCACTGTATTGTTTATTATATATTTTTTGTATTTTAATTTTTGTTTTTAAAAATAATTTTGATTCACGGTTGTTTGAATTCAAAGATGTAGACTGCATGGATATAGAGGGCTGATTGTATACGTGTGTGTTTGTGTGCATACACCTGTATGTAAGTGAAATGAATGATAATGACATAAAAGATGAGAGGAAGAAATTATAATTATTTTGTTATTGTAAGTTAGTAACACTACCTATGAATCAGGATAAGATTATTTTAAAGTGAATGTGAATTAATCGTAAGTGTATATTGCAAACTCTAGAGCAAATATTATACTGAGAAAAGTAATATATATGTATATATATTATGGTAAGAAAAGAGAAAAATGAAATCATATAAATGCTCAGTTAAAACCACAAAGGGAAGAAAAAGAGTGGAAGACATAAGAAAGAACAAAGGTTTTCAAATAGAAAACAGTGCCAAATGTGGTAGATATTAATCCAATTATATAAAAATCACTAAGAAAATCAATGATCTAAATGCACTAATTGAAATACAGAGATTATCAGTGGATAAAAAAAGAAAACCCAAATTTTGCCTACAAGAAACCCATTTTAAATGTAGAGAGACATACAGAGATTAAAAGTACTAGATGGAGAAAGATAGACCATGCCAACATGAATTTTAAAAAAAACAGAGTAGCTATATTAGTTTCAAACAGAGCAGACTTCAAAGAAAGGAAACTTATCACAGATAAAAAGAGGGCGTTATATAATGACTTAATGTGTATGTGTCTAACAACAGAGCATGAAACTGTGTGGGGCAAAAACTGATAGAACTTCAAGGAGAAATAGATGAATCCACTAATATACTTGGGGACTTCGATATGACTTCATCAGAAATGGGCAGATCTGACAAGCAGAATTTCAATGAGTTCATAATTAAACTCAACAACACCATCGATCAACTGGACATAATGAACATCTATAGATTACTTCATCCAACAATAGCAGAATACACATTCTTCTCAAGCTCGCATGAAACATTCATGAAGATAGACTATATGCTGGGCCATAAAACAAACTTTACCAAAATTAAAAGAGTAGAAATCAAGCAATACCTATACTCAGACTACAAATAAATTAAACTAGAAATCAATAACAGAGAGCTAACTGAAAAAACCTAGAATACCTGGAGGTTAAACAAAAAACACACTTTTAAATAAGATATTAGTCAAAGAAGAAATGTCAAGAGAAGTTTAAAATATTAACTAAGTGAAAATATAACACAACTTAGTAAAATTTGTAGGATCTAGCAAAAATCATGCTTAGAAGAAAAGATCTAAAGTCAGTAATATAAATTCCTACCACAGTAAACTAGAAAAAGGAAGAGCAAAATAAACACAAAGTAAGCAGAAGAAAAATAAGAAAAAATAGAGCAGAAATAAATAAAATTGAAAACAGGAAATCAATGATCAATAAAAACAACTGATATTTAAAAGATCAATAAAATGACTAGTCTTCAGCAAGATTAGAATAAGAAAGAATAAAAATTGCTGATATCACAAATGAAAATGGTGACATTATTATAGATCCTATGGACATTAAAAGGATCATAAATGCATGCTATGAGGAACTCTTCACCCATAAATTTCATAACTTTGATAAAATGGATCAATTCCTTAAAAGATATAAGCTACCAAAACTCACACAAGGGGAAACATACAACTTTGAACAGACCTACATATATTAAAGACATTGAATCCATAGTTAATAACTTCCCAAACTAAAACCACCAGGCCCAGATGGGTTTAATAGTAAATTTTACTATTTTACCAAACAGTTAAGGAAGAAATTATATCAATCTTCTACAGTCTCTTCCGGAGGATAGAAGCAAAGGGACTCCTTTCTACTATCAAAACCAGTGACATTACAAAAACTACAGAGAAATAGATGTAGATGCATAAACATAGATATGAAACTCCTCAACACTCTTGACCCCAGGAGTGGGCAATTGCCTGGGCAGTATTGTAAGACTCTACCACTACACATTTTTTTAAAAATAGCTAGGCCTGGTGGTGCATGCCCAAAGACCCAGATACTTGTTGGGATGACGTGGGTGGATCTCCTGAGCCTGGAAGGTCAAGGATGCAGTGAGCTGTGATCGCACCCCTGCACTCCAGTCTGGGTAACAGTGAGGCCCTGTATCAAAACAAAAAAAAATTCTCAACAAAATACTAGCAATCGAATCCAATGTTGAGAAAGAATTATACACCAAATCCAGTGGGATTTTATTCCTATGCAAAACTGATTCAACATTCCAAAATCTATTAATATAATCCATCACATTAACATCTAAAAAAATCATATGATTATACCAATTGATGCAGAAAAAGCATTTGGCAAAACACAATACCCAGAGAGTTGAGAGTTTAAAAAAAAAAAAAAAAAAAAACTCTCAGTAAAATAAGAATAGAAAGGAACTTTCTCAACTTGATAAAGAATATGTACAGGAAACATACAGGTAACATTACACATAATAGTGAGAAATTCAAATCTTTTGCATTAAGATTAGGTACGGAAAAAATGTCCACTCTCAACTACTCTTTCAACATCTTAATGGAAGTTCTAGCTAATGCAATCAGACCAGAAAAAAAGAAAAAGATACACAGATTGGGAAGTAAGCAGTAACACTGTCTTTATTTACAGATAACATGAACATCTATGAAGAAAATCTGAAAGAATCAACAACAATGACCTCAAAACTCCTGGAACTAATAAGCAATTATAGTAAAGTTGTAGAATACAAGGCTAATACATAAAAGTCTATTGCTTTCACATATACCAGCAGTTAACAAGTGGAAATCAAAATTAAAAAGACAATACCACTTACATTAGCGTTCAAAAAAATACTTAGGTAAAATCTAATAAAACATGTACAAGATCTATATGAGAAAAACTACACAATTCTGATGATTAAATCAAAGAATAACTAAATAAAGAGATATTCTATGTTTATGGGTAAGAAGTCTTAAAAATTATTCAGATACCAGTTCCTCCCAACTTGTAATACCAGTTCCTCCCAACCTGTAAATATGATACACTGTCAATCAAAACCCCAGCATGTAATTTTGTGAATACAAGCAAACGAAATCTGAAAAGACCATATGATTCCATCCATACCATAACCTGGAAAAAAAACTATGGAGAACATAAAAAGATCAGTGGCTGCTGTGGGCTATATGGAAGGAGAAGATATGAATAGGTGAAGCAGAGAGGATTTTTAGAAAAATGAAAATACTCTGTATGATACTATAATGATGAAAAAATGCCATTATACATTCCTACAAACCCATAGAATATAAAACAGCAAGAGAGAGCCCTAAGTGAACTGTGGATTTTGGGTGATGGTGAAGTGTCAATATAGGTTTATCAATGGTAACAAATACATTACTCTCGTATTTGTTACCAACATCTCGGGAGATGTTGATAACATGGGAGGCTATGCATGTGTATGGGGAGAGGGTATAGAGGAAATGTTTGTGCCTTCTTTTTAATTTTGCTGTGAACTTAAAACTTTTCTGAAAACATGATACTGTACAAACTGAGCACATGCAAATGTCTCTTAGCTACCATTAAGAACTATTCGGTCAAGTTATACCCAAAGAGACATCTTCTGTCACTGTTCAGCCCGCAAGTAACTTGAGCCCTTTCAAAGATCAGAATCAGTGAGAATAGCTGTGCTGGTCAGAAGAGAAAGCTTATTAATGTTGGCAGGTACATATTCTGTGAGTAATAGTTAGGTAAAAACAAACCTAAAAATCTTGAGGTATTTCCATCCCTAGAGACTTTGTAGAGAATATGCCTTTAAGCCTCAACTATCCAGTAGAGGATCAACAGCAAGGCGTTATGGCAATGTCTCAGTTGTAGCTCTAAATTTCACAATAACCTATTTTCCTATAAGTCAAAATATTTATTGGAATATTAACAATGGTATGTTTTATTCACTGTGTAAATATATTTCATATTCATATGCTTTTTGGAATATATAGTAACTAAAAATAATACATCTTTATTTCTGACTTACCCAACTGTGGCCATATTGTCTGATTCCTTCATTTTACACTAAACCAAAAAACTTTTATTAAACAAAAAAAGTATTATATTTCTGAGATCAATCAAATTTCTCTTAATTTACAGTCAGAGACTTGCAGAGTTGATTTTTTTTTGGATCAAAATCATTAAATTTAAGCCAGTTTTATCAAGTGACGGTCTACCTGTTTTACAGATTGATATGTTCAATCAATCCATTACTGTTCAGTTTGTCCCAAAACTACTTAAAATGCTAAGTATTTCTTTTATTATTTTTCATTTTGTCAAAACATTTTTGAATAATAGCCACTATTATTTAAAAACCCTCTATGTTTTATTAGGTAATTTCCTACAATAAATTATGGACTGATACAAACTTTGATTTATCCAAGAGACTAAGCAAAGCAAATAACTATCAAATGTTGTTATAAACATTCATAGAAATGTAACATTTTTTAAGACAAAGATAAGGCAATTTGATTCACAGAATGGACTGCAGTTAAACAGGATAACTTTAAATAACTATTAGTGTCATAAAAATATTTGACTTTGCTCATACTAAAACTCCTCTAGGATATTTTCTATGTCATCTTGACCATATTTTTCCATTCCTCTACACCAGACATTCAAACATAAACAATTAAGTTTGTCCTTCAATATTGAGAATAAATACTGTATTTTGAACTGTCTGAAACTAATACGTTAAGTTTTACATTTATAAGATTTTTTCAAGTATTTATTACAATAAATTTTAAAAATTGTGAATTAAATAATCTACATTTTTGAATCAAATATCCTTGGTGTTTTTAAGTAGTTACCTTTTGTTTAGACATTTCCTATGTCTCTTGTTTACAGCGATGTGGAATATATAAGTCTTCATGCAGTGCTGGGAATGTAGATCTAATTAACTATTAGGCAGAGCAAGCTTTTGGAACATAGTCAAATAAAATATACATGTACCATTTAACTCAGAAATTCTGATCCTGAGTACAGACTCAAACAAATTCTCAAATACGTTACTGAGAAGATATGTGACAGAATGTTCACAGCAGCATCATATTTGACGTCAGGGTTATAGAGGCAACCAATCTTCTTTCCATCACCAAAGGGCTATGTAAGAAATGGGTCTTGGTTGTGATGGTAGAATTATGAAGCCGTTGGAATCAATGGACTAAATGTAATTATGAAAATTATAAAATCATGTAAACATAGATGGACCATTTTTAAAATGTAACATTTGAATAATAAAATAATAATTAGTATGAAATATACAACATGGCTTATTTCAGTAAAACCATGTACATACAAAGCAAACATACTAAATGTATAAGAATGTGAATAAAAAGTCTTTTATTTTAAATATATTAAAGTGATTGACTCTAAGTAGAATCTTTCGCATGTATATTCTATGTACTATATACAGGTATATGTGTATTTACATACATGCACACATGCATATAACTCTTTCAACATCAGAAGGTAGAATAAGGCCAAAATATAAAAGCTCTATACTTGATGACCCAATGGAATGAAAAATATGATAAGCTCAATGAGGCAGTTATTAATTAACCAAGGATTCCTTAAACCAAGGAAAGAACCCAATATATAATTTTGTAATCTGTGATACTTATTCTGTTTCAGCTTGGTTTCCTACACTTTCTAATCCAAATCCCTCATCATTGTAAGAAAATTAACTAGTATTTAGGGAAAAGTGAGAGGTTAAATCCTTATAATTTCGGCTAATAGGCCGGGCGCGGTGGCTCACGCCTGTAATTCCAGCACTTTGGGAAGCCGAGGCGGGCGGATCACGAGGTCAGGAGATCAAGAACATCCTGGCTAACACGGTGAAACCCCGTCTCTACTAATAATACAAAAAATTAGCCGGGTGTAGTGGGGGGCGCCTGCAGTCCCAGCTACTAGGGAGGCTGAGGCAGGAGAATGGCCTGAACCTGGGAGGCGGAGCTTGCAGTGAGGAGGTGAGATCACTGCACTCCAGCCTGGGCGACAGAGCGAGACTCTGTCTAAAAAAAAAAAAAATCCGCTAATACCCACCAATCTGAAAATAATCATACTTGAGGATGTGTAGCGTGACTAGAAGTTTTTCTACAAGAATTTCAGTCTCTTTCTTTTTTTCAGAGAAATAGAAAAAGAAAAAAAAAAGGATTTCTGGATAGCTCAGGAGAATGATCATATTGCCAGTGCCCATTATACCCAGCAATAAACATAGATGGTAAAATGTTGCACAAAATAATATGATTTTCTGAGAGGGAAACACCAATAAGAAGCTCTCTGTAAACCAATAAACTGGGATAAAATGTGTTGGTATGATCTAATTGCTCCCTCCACTGGCTAGGGGTGATGTCAAGATAAGTGTCATAGACAGATCAATGAATGTGAGCATATGAATATTATAGCTCACTGTTTCTCTCCGCAGTGAAGACATCCTCCTTGAGTTAGTGAAGCCCAAGTTTTCCTTGACTGTAATAGATATAATTATGTTGAAGTGGATTAACCTTCTTCAGGATTTTTACTCATAATATATAAAGGAGAGTGAATTCTGGGACCACTATCCCCAATTGACCTAATACAAGAGACTTCAGAC
The DNA here is from genome assembly GCF_003255815.1 of Theropithecus gelada. Taxonomy (NCBI): domain Eukaryota; kingdom Metazoa; phylum Chordata; class Mammalia; order Primates; family Cercopithecidae; genus Theropithecus; species Theropithecus gelada. The sequence goes on along the minus strand of NC_037671.1, from coordinate 80,055,944 downwards.
CTAAGATTTTATCAATCTCTGCTCTTAGGCTCTGTAGTAGGTGAATAATTAATGGCTTTCCTAAAGATATCCAAGTCTGAATTTTTAGAACCTGGGAATATATTAGTTTACATGGAAAAGGAAAAATAAAGTTACATATGAGATTAAGGTTGATAATCAGTTCACCTTAAGGTAAGGAGACAATTTTGGATTATCAGGATAGACCCAGTTTAATCACAAGAATCCTTAAAAGTGAAAGAGGAAAGATGAAGAAGAGAGTTTGAAAAAATATATGACCATAAAAGCAGGGCCAGAGAAGGCTTTAAAGATGGAACCAGGAGGCCATGTATCAAAAGAAACACAGACGGCTTGCATAAGCCAGAAAGACAGGTTAAATGGATTCTCTTCTAAACACTCCTTAAAGGAACACAGCCCTACTAACACCTTGATTCAGGAATCCATGAAGGACTTTTGAATGGATAAGAGCCAGGAAAGACTTTTGAACTCAGAATGGTAAGACAAAAAATTTGCATTGTTTGATCCACCCAATTTGTGGTAATTATTATGACAACAATATGAAACTAATATAGCCTCCCTTTTCCTCAGCATATACAAATGAAAGTAATCAAGACAGGTGGGAAGCTGGATAATTTCATGGTGCTGAAACCTATCACTAAACTTTGATGTATTTCTACCTCCTAATGACTCTGTCAATATGGGCAGGTTATGTATCCACTCTAAGTCTTGGTTTTCCTATGATTTAAATTGAGAAATCATGTAACGATAAAGTTTCGTGAACATTTTAAAATACTGCACGTAGAAAGCATTCATAGCCCAATGCCTAGCACATAGTATTAAGAATTGTTTTACAATATCAGCCTCCAAAATGAATTTTTTTAATTATACTTTAAGTTCTAGGGTACATGTGCACAATGTGCAGGTTTGTTACATATGTATAAATGTGCCACGTTGGTGTGCCGCACCCATTAACTCGTCATTTCATTAGGTATATCTCCTAATGCTATCCCTCTCCACAATAGGACCTGGTGTGTGATGTTCCCCTTCCTGTGTCCAAGTGATCTCATTTTTCAATTCCCACCTATGAGTGAGAACATGCGATATATGGTTTTCTGTTCTTGCGATAGTTTGCTGAGAATGATGGTTTCCAGCTGCATCCATGTCCCTACAAAGGACATGAACTCATCCTTTTTTATGGCTGCATAGTATTCCATTGTGTATATGTGCCACATTTTCTTAATCCAGTCTGTCACAGATGGACATTTGGGTTGATTCCAAGTCTTTGCTATTGTGAATAGTGCCGCAATAAACGTACGCGTGCATGTGTCTTTATAGCAGCATGACTTATAATCCTTTGGGTATATCCCCAGTAATGGGATGGCTGGGTTATATGGTATTTCTAGTTCTAGATGCTTGAGGAATCACCGTACTGTTTTTCCACAATTCTTGAACTAGTTTACAGTCCCACCAACAGTGTAAAAGTGTTCCTATTTCTCCACATCCTCTCCAGCACCTGTTGTTTCCTGACTTTTTAATGATTGCCATTCTAACTGGTGTGAGATGGTATCTCATTGTGGTTTTGATTTGCATTTCTCTGATGGCCAGTGATGATGAGCATTTTTTCATGTATCTGTTGGCTGTATGAATGTCTTCTTTTGAGAAGTGTCTATTCATATACTTTGCCCACTTTTTGATGGGGTTGTTTGTTTTTTTCTTGTAAATTTGTTTGAGTTCTTTGTAAGTTCTGGATATTAGCCCTTTGTCGGATGAGTAGATTGCAAAATTTTTCTCCCATTCTATAGGTTGCCTGTTCACTCTGATGGTAGTTTCTTTTGCTGTGCAGAAACTCTTTAGTTTAATTAGATCCCATTTATCAATTTTGGCTTTTGTTGCTGTTGCTTTTGGTGTTTTAGACAAGAAGTGCTTGCCCATGCCTATGTCCTGAATGGTATTCCCTAGGTTTTCTTCTAGGGTTTTTATGGTATTAGGTCTAACAGTTAAGTCTCTAATCCATCTTGAATTAATTTTCGTATAAGGAGTAAGGAAAGGATCCAGTTTCAGCTTTCTACTTATGGCTAGCCAATTTTCCCAGCACCATTTATTAAATAGGGAATCCTTTCCCCATTTCTTGTTTTTGTCAGGTTTGTCAAAGATCAGATGGCTGTAGATGTTTGGTATTATTTCTGAGGGCTCTGTTCTGTTCCATTGGTCTGTATCTCTGTTTTGGTACCAGTACCATGCTTTTTTGAAGTTTGAAGTCAGGTAGCGTGATGCCTCCAGCTTTGTTCTTTTGGCTTAGGATTGTCTTGGCAATGCGGGCTCTTTTTTGGTTCCATATGAACTTTAAAGCAGTTTTTTCCAATTCTGTGAAGAAAGTCATTGGTCACTTGATGGGGATGGCATTGAATCTATAAATTACTTTGGGCAGTATGGCCATTTTCACAATATTGATTCTTCCTATCCATGAGCATGGTATGTTCTTCCATTTGTTTGTGTCCTCTTTTATTTCACTGAGCAGTGATTTGTAGTTCTCCTTGAAGAGGTCCTTTACCTCCCTTGTAAGTTGGATTCCTAGGTATTTCATTCTCTTTGAAGCAATTGTGAATGGGAGTTCATTCATGGTTTGGCTCTCTGTTTGTCTCTTACTGGTGTATTAGAATGCTTTTTTTTTTAGCATGAAAGGCTGTTGAATTTTGTCAAATGCCTTTTTGCATCTATTGAGATAATCATGTGGTTTTTGTTTTTGGTTGTGTTTATATGCTGGATTACATTTGTTGATTTGTGTATGTTGAACCAGCCTTGCATCCCAGGGATGAAGACCACTTGGTCATGGTGGATAAGCTTTTTGATGTGCTGCTGGATTTGGTTTGCCAGTATTTTATTGAGGATTTTTGCATCTATGTTCATCAGGGATATTGGTCTAAAATTCTCATTTTTGTTGTATCTCTGTCAGGCTTTGTTATCCGGATGACACTGGCCTCGTAAAATGAGTTAGGGAGGATTCCCTCTTTTTCTATTGATTGGAATAGTTTCAGAAGGAATGGTACCAGCTCCTCCTTGTACCTCTGGTAGAATTCGGCTGTGAATCCATCTGGTCCTGGACTTTTTTTGGTTGATAGGTTATTAATTATTGCCTCAATTTCAGAGTCTACTATTGGTCTATTCAGGGATTCAACTTCTTCCTGGTTTAGTCTTGGGAGAGTGTAAATGTCCAGGAAATCATCCATTTCTTCTAGGTTTTCTAGTTTATTTGCATAGAGGTGTTTATAGTATTCTCTGATGGTAGTTTGTATTTCTGTGGAGTCGGTGGTGATATCCCCTTTATCATTTTTTATTGCATCTATTTGATTCTTCTCTCTTTTCTTCTTTATTAGTCTTGCTAGCTGTCTATCAATTTTGTTGATCTTTTCAAAAAACCAACTCCTGGATTCATTGATTTTTTTGGAGGGTTTTTTGTGTCTCTATCTCCTTGAGTTCTGCTATGATCTTAGTTATTTCTTGCCTTCTGCTAACTTTTGAATATGTTTGCTCTTGCTTCTCTAGTTCTTTTCATTGTGATGCTTGGGTGTCAATTTTAGATATTTCTTGCTTTCTCTTGTGGGCATTTAGTGCTACAAATTTCCCTCTCCACACTGCTTTAAATGTGTCCCAGAGATTCTGGTATTTTGTATCTTTGTTCTCATTGGTTTCCAAGAACATCTTTATTTCTGACTTCAGTTCGTTATATACCCAGTAGTCATTCAGGAGCAGGTTGTTCAGTTTCCATGTAGTTGAGTGATTTTGATTGAGTTTCTTAGTTCTGAGTTCTAGTTTGATTGCACTGTGGTCTGAGAGACAGTTTGTTATAATTTCTGTTCTTTTACATTTGCTGAGGAGTACTTTACTTCCAACTATGTGGTCAATTTTCGAATAAGTGCAATGTAGTGCTGAGAAGAATGTATATTCTGTTGATTTGGGGTGGAGAGTTCTACAGATGTCTATTAGGTCTGCTTGGTGCAGAGATGAGTTCAATTCCTGGATATCTTTGTTAACTTTCTGTCTGGTTGATCTGTCTAATGTTGACAGTAGGGTGTTAAAGTCTCCCATTATTATTGTATGGGAGTCTAAGTCTGTTTGTAAGTCTTTGTAAGTCTCTAAGGACTTGCTTTATGAATCTGGGTGCTCCTGTATTGGGTGCATATATATTTAGGATAGTTAGCTCTTCCTGATGAATTGATCTCTTTACCATGATGTAATGGCCTTCTTTGTCTCTTTTGATCTTTGATGGTTTAAAGTCTGTTTTATCAGAGACTCGGATACAACCCTTGCTTTTTTTAGTTTTCCATTTGCTTGGTAGATCTTCCTCCATCCCTTTATTTTGAGCCTGTGTGTGTCACTACATGTGAGATGGGTCTCCTGAATACAGCAAACTGATGGGTCTTGACACTTTATCCAATTTGCCAGTCTGTGTCTTTTAATTGGACCATTTAGTCCATCTACATTTAAGGTTAATATTGTTATGTGTGAAGTTGATCCTGTCATTATGACATTAGCTGGTTAGTTTGCTCGCTAGTTGATGCAGTTTCTTCCTAGCATCGATGGACTTTACATTTTGACATGTTTTTGCAATGGTTGGTATGTGTTGTTCCTTTCCATGTTTAGTGAATCTTGATCCAAAAGAGAACAGGTATATACAAAGGTGAGAATGAATAAAAAAAAATAACACCCACACTGGATCACAAATAAAGAATGTCTTAATGAAAATAATTAGCAAAATAAAAAGTAATTACAGAAGGCATCTATGCAAGAATAATTCAGAAATGAACAGAAGGCAAAATGAAAGAATGTATCATGCAAAACACAAATTAAAGATTAATTACTAGAATGTCCACTTACGAAATTGAGAAATGAATGACTATAAAACTTGTTTTTCCACTAATAGCTACAAACTGTGGGTAGAAAAACACAAATGACAACTACCTGACAAGCCCAGGAGGCTGATAAATAGAATGTAACTTTTGAAAGTCAGTTGAAACTTGAAACAGGTGATATGCATGGAGAGACTTTTTGGTTTTTACTATGTATATGTGATTGTAGTCATAGATCCTGAAATTCTAATAGAAAAACATGTCATTATTCTGACTGGAGGAACCAAAAGAGGAGGATCCAGGACAAACAGGGCAATTGAAAAGTCAGGGGAAAATCCCAAAATGTGGGTGCCAGAGAAGGAGACCACTAAATTTGGGCATAAACTCAGCCCAAACTCAATCTCTGGACTGCTCCTGAATCATACTGTTTTTTTAAACAATAAAACCAGGTTGGCTCAAGTCAGAACTAAACCATTGCCCACTGCAGGCTTAATGGTCTCAGAATTAGTCCAATGCAGATAATACCTTGCTAAAAATAAAAAATAAAATAAAGTATCAACACTATTTGGAACAATATAACAGGATCCAGGGTCGACACAACATAATATCAAAAATGTCGAGGATAAAATCTAAAACTGTGAAACATATGAAGAGCTATGAAAATGTGGTCAAATGTCAAAGGGGAAGAAAATCAGCAGATACCAAACCCAAAATAACCCAGAACCTGGAATTATCCGACTGGAACTTTAAACCAAATATTTTAATTCTTGTTAATGAAGAAAAAGAAAGTATACTCATAATGAAATAAAAGAGAATCTCAGCATATAAAAATAATGCATAAACAAGAATAAAAGGGGCAATTTAAAATTTATAATATCTGAAATAAAAATTTATAATATTGAGTTAGCAGCATGTGTTAGTCTGTTCATGCACTGCTATACAGAAATACCTGAGACTGGGTAATTTATTTTTTAAAACGAGGTTTAATTGACTCATACTTTTGCAGACTGTACAGGAAGCATAGCTGGGGAGGCCTCAGAAAACGTATGATCATGGTGGAAGGCGAAGGGGAAGAAGGTTCATCTTGCCTGGATGGAGCAGGAGGAAGAGAGAGACGGGGTAGGGTGCCACACACTTTTAAACAACTGGATTTCATGAGAATTCTATCATGAGAGCAGCACCAAAGTGATGGTGCTAAACCATTTATGAAGAATCCAGCCCCATGATCCAGTCACCTCCCACCAAGCCCCACGTGCAACACTGGGGATTACAATTGAACATGAGATTTGGGTAGGGGCACAGATCCGAACCATATCACAGTACATTAGAGATAGAAGAAAGTCAGTAAACTTGAAGATAAACCATTACAAATTATTTCATCTAAAGAAGATAGATAAGACAATTTTACAAAAGGAACAATTTTGAGAACATGTAGGGCAATTTCAAAAGGCCAACATAAAATTGAAGTCTTAGATGGAGAGGAAGAAATAAATAAGACAGGAAAAATATATGAAGAAATAATAACCAAAGTTCTCAAATCTGGTGAAAGACATATTTATAGATTACAGAGGCCAGTGAGCACCAAAAGCTAAGTTTAAATGAAACTACTGGTCACATCATGATCAAACCACTGACAGCCAAATACGAAGAGAAAATCTTTAAAGCAGCCAGAGAATACATAATACAGTAAACACTAGGGAACAATAATTCAAGGAACTGTAGACTTTTAAAAAGAAACTTTGTATATCAGAAGAAAGTGCTGACATTTAAATTACTGGGAAAAAAATAAAACAAAACAAAATAAACATGTAAACTCAGGTTTCTATATCCACCAAATAAATTCACTAAAAATTAAAATGAAGTTAAATATTTTTTAGATAAAGAAAAACTAAAAAAATGTGTTGCCACCAGGTCTACACTACAAAAAATGCTAAAATAAATGATTTTGACTAAAGACAGTTCTCAGAGTTTTGGAGACCAGAAACACAAAATCATTGCACCTGTAAGTTTAGTGTCTGGTGTGGCCCTGCCTCTGCTTCCAAAATGGCTCCTGTCTCTGCTTTTTAAGATGGCTCCTCACATGACAAAAGGCCAAAAGGCAAAAACAGCCTCCAGCTTTTTTTATAAGGCAAAAATCTAATTATTAATACTTCCTAAAGGTCCCATCTCTTAATGCTGTTGAAATGGGTATTCAATTTCGACATAAATTTTGGAGGGGACACAAACATTCAAACCATAGCAATGCCCAAGCAAACAACAATGCATAACCTAAATCTGTAATAGCAATCATTATATTAATTATTAAGTCTGTATACTATAATTAAAAATCAGAGATAATCAAAATAGATAAAATAAGCAAGACCTAACTTCAAGGAAACTATTTTAAATATAAAGATAGATACAGATTAAAAGTAAAAAGACAAAAATAGATGTATCATTCAAAAAGTACACATAAGAAAGCCCAAGATGCTATGTAAATATCAGATGAGAGGCACTTCAATACAGAGTATTGCCTAAGATAATGAGAATAATTTCAAAATATTAAAGGGTAAATTATATCAATAAAACAAAACATTATGAATAAGTATGCACCTTATTATAGAACAATGAAATAAATCTTAAAAACTTGAGAGAATTAAAAGTGAAAACAACTCCACAGTTAGAGAAGTAGGTGTTAATACCCTTCACTCAGCAATTATAGACACAGCAAAGCAAGAAGATATTACATTAATATTCGTTCATCTCATACTGCCATAAATAACTACTTGAGACTGGTTAATTTATGTACTTAAAACATAGGTTTAATTGATTCACAGTTCCACAGGCTATACAGGCAGCATGACTGGGGAGGCCTCAGAAAACTTACAATCATGGCAGAGGCGACAGGGAAGCAAACACATCTTCACATGTCAGAGCAGGAGAGACAGAGTGAAGGGGGAAGGTCCTCACACTTTCAATCAACCAGATCTCATGAGAACTCTATCACGAGACATACTAGGGGGATGGTACTAAACCATTAGAAATCAGCCCCATGATCCAATCATCTCCCACCAGGCCCCTTCCCCAATACCAGGGATCACAATTCAACATGAGATTTGGGTGGGGACACAGGCACAAAGCATATCAGACATAGAAGATATAAAAATCATTTTCAACTAACTTTGTTTGTATTTTAATTTTAGATTCAGTTGTACATATGCAGATTTATTACATAGTTATAGTGCATGATGCTGAGGTTTGGGCTTCTTTAGATCCTGTCGCCCAAATAGTGAACATAGCACCCAATGAAAAGTTGTTCAAGCCTTACTTCCTTCTCTCTGTTCATGTTTTTGGAGTTCCCAATGACTGTTGTGTTTATCTTTATGTCCTTGTGCATCCACTATTTGGCTCCTACTTATAAGTGAGAACATGCAGTATTTGGTTTTCTGTTCCTGCATTAGTTTACTTTGGATAATGGCCTTCAGCTGTATTCATGTTGTGGCAAAGGACATGATTTCATTCATTACTATGGCTACGTAGTATTGCATGATACATAAGTACCACATTCTTTTATTTTTTTAAATTATACTTTAAGTTCTAGGGTACATGTGCACAACGTGCAGGTTTGTTACATAATATATATGTGCCATGTTGGTGTGCTGCAGCCATCAACTCGTCAGCACCCATCAACTTGTCATTTACATCAGGGATAACTCCCAATGACAACCCTCCCCCCTGCCCCCTCCCTACAATAGGCCCCAGTGTGTGATGTTCCCCTTCCTGTCTCCAAGTGATCTCATTGTTCAATTCCCACCTATGAGTGAGAACATGCGGTATTTGGTTTTCTGTTCTTGTGATAGTTTGCTGAGAATGATGGTTTCCAGCTGCACCCATGTCCCTACAAAGGACATGAACTCATCCTTTTTTATGGCTGCACAGTATTCAATGGTATATATGTGCCACATTTTCTTATTCCAGTCTGTCACTGATGGACATTTGGGTTGATTCCAAGTCTTTGCTATTGTGAATAGTGCTGCAATAAACATACGTGTGCAACGTGTGCATGTGTCTTTATAATAGCATGACTTATAATCCTTTGGGTATATCCCCAGTAATGGGATGGCTGGGTTATATGGTATTTCTAGTTCTAGATCCTTGAGGAATCACCGTACTGTTTTTCCACAATTGTTGAACTAGTTTACAGTCCCACCAACAATGTAAAAGTGTTCCTATTTCTCCACATCCTCTCCAGCACTTATTATTTCCTGACTTTTTAATGATTGCCATTCTAACTGGTGTGAGATGGTATCTCATTGTGGTTTTGATTTGCATTTCTCTGATGGCCAGTGACGATGAGCATTTTTTCATGTATCTGTTGGCTGTATGAATGTCTTCTTTTGAGAAATGTCTGTTCATACACTTTGTCCACTTTTTGATGGGGTTGTTTGTTTTTTTCTTGTAAATTTGTTTGAGTTCTTTATAGGTTCTGGATATTAGCCCTTTGTCAGATGAGTAGATTGCAAAAATTGTCTCCCATTCTGTAGGTTGCCTGTTCACTCTGATGGTAGTTTCTTTTGCTGTGTAGAAGCTCTTTAATTTAATGAGATCCCATTTGTCAATTTTGGCTTTTGTTGCTGTTGCTTTTGGTGTTTTAGACAAGAAGTCCTTGCCCATGCCTATGTCCTGAATGGTATTCCCCAGGTTTTCTTCTAGGGTTTTTATGGTATTAGATCTAACATTTAAGTCTTGAATCCATCTTGAATTAATTTTCGTATAAGGAGTAAGGAAAGGATCCAGTTTCAGCTTTCTACTTATGGCTAGCCAATTTTCCCAGCACCATTTATTAGATAGGGAATCCTTTCCCCATTTCTTGTTTTTGTCAGGTTTGTCAAATATCAGATAGCTGTAGATGTTTGGTATTATTTCTGAGGGCTCTGTTCTGTTCCATTGGTCTATATCTCTGTTTTGGTACCAGTAACATGTTGTTTTGGTTACTGTGGGCTTCATCCCTGGGATCCAAGACTGGTTCAACATACACAAATCAATAAACATAATCCAGCATATAAACAGAACCAAAGACAAAAACCACATGATTATCTCAAGAGATGCAGAAAAGGCCTTTGACAAAATTCAACAGCCCTTCATGCTAAAGACCCTCAATAAATTCGGTATTGATGGAACGTATCGCAAAATCATAAGAGCTATTTATAACAAACCCACAGCCAATATCATACTGAATGGGCAAAAACTGGAAGCATTCCCTTTGAAAACTGGCACAAGACATGGATGCCCTCTCTCACCACCCCTATTCAACATAGTATTGGAAGTTCTGGCTAGGGCAATCAGGCAAGAGAAAGAAAGAAATGGTATTCAGTTAGGAAAAGAAGAAGTCAAATTGTCCCTGTTTGCAGATGACATGATTGTGTATTTAGAAAACCCTATCATCTCAGCCCAAAACCTCCTTAAGCTGATAAGCAACTTCAGCAAAGTCTCAGGATACAAAATCAATGTGCAAAAATCAGAAGCTTTCTTATACACCAGTAACAGACAGAGAGCCAAATCAGGAATGAACTCCCATTCACAATAGCTTCAAAGAGAATAAAATACCTGGGAATCCAGCTTACAAGGGATGTAAAGGACCTCTTCAAGGAGAACTACAAATCACTGCTCAGTGAAATAAAAGAGGACACAAACAAATGGAAGAACATACCATGCTCATGGATAGGAAGAATCAATATTGTGAAAATGGCCATACTGCCCAAGGTAATTTATAGATTCAATGCCATCCCCATCAAGTTTCTTCACAGAATTGGAAAAAACTGCTTTAAAGTTCATATGGAACCCAAAAAGAGCCCACATTGCCAAGAAAATCCTTAGTCAAAAGAACAAAGCTGGAGGCATCACACTACCTGACTTCAAACTATACTACAAGGCTACAGTAAGTACCACATTCTTTATCCCACCCATTGCTAATAGGAAATGAGGTTGATTCCATGGTTTTTTTAGGGTGAATTGTGCTACAGTTAACATACAAGTACATGTGTCCTTTTGGTAGAATGATATACTTTCCTATGAGGGTATACCCAATAATGGGATATCTGAGTCAAATGGTAGTAATGTTTTACATTCTTTGGGAAGTCTCCTAACTGCTTTCCACAGTGGTTAAACTAATTTACATTCCTACTGACAGTGTATAAGTGTTGCCTTTTCTCCACAACCTCGCCAACCACTCTTAATTTTTAGATTTTTAATAATGGCCATTCTGACTGGTGTGAGATGGTATCTCATTGTGGTTTTGATTTGCATCTCTCTGATATATTTAAAGTGTTAAAAGAAAAAAAAAACTGTTAACCAATAATTCTATGTCCAGCAAGTGTCCTTCAAAATAGAGTGGGAAACTAAGACATTTCCACGTAAATAAAAGCAGAAGCAGTTTATTACCATTTGGTCTGAACTGCAAGAAATGTTCCAGGCACTGTGCAAGGTGAAATGAAAGGGAACTAGACAGTAACTCAAAGCTGTATGTAGAAATAAAGATTTCAATAAAAGTAAAAAAATGAACAATTATCAAAGTTAATGTTATTGTAACAAAAGTTTGTAACTACACTTTTTGTTTTCAACCTGATTTAATAGGCTAATGAATTTAATTAATTAATTAATTAATTTTGAGGTAGAGTCTCGCTCTGTCACCCAGGTTGGAGTGCAGTGGCACAATCTCGGCTCACTGCAATCTCCGCCTCCCTGATTCAAGGGATTCTTCTCCCTCAGTCTCCTGAGTAGCTGGAACCACAGGTGCATGCCACCACATCCAGCTTATTTTTGTATTTTTTTTTAGTAGAGACAGGGTTTTACCATATTGGTCAGGCTGGTCTTGAACTCCTGACCTCGTGATCCACCTGCCTCGGCCTCCCAAAGTGCTGGGATTACAGATGTGAGCCACCACGCCCCGGCCAAGAGGCTAATGAATTTCAAACAAACTAAATTATTACCAAAAAACTAGTATTATTGTAACTTTGGTTTTTAACTTCATATTTTGTTTTTAACATAATTTAAGCAACCATTTGGTCGCACAATGTACAAAGATGCAATTTGAAGACTTAGACAACCAAAGAGGGTAGATATGAAGCTATGAAAGAGCAGTTTTTGTATGTTGCTGAAGTTAAGCTGTTATAAATTTAAATTTGAGTTTTATAACTTTAGAATGTTATATATAATCTCTATGATAATCAGATAAATAATTAACTATATGATATACACAAAAGCAAATAAGAAAGTAATTTAAATGTTTGACTACAAAAAAAATCAATTAAACACAAATGAAAAGAGTAACACAGAAAATGAGGGAAAAAAGCTGTAAGGAATGAAGAAATTAATAAACAAAATGACCGAAATAAGTTCCTCTGTATCAGTAATTACTTTAAGTGTAAAAAGACTAAACTCTCCAATTAAAGAGATTGGTGGAGAGGATTTTAAAAAATGATTCCACTATATGCTGTCTGCAAAAGATTCACTTTAGATTCAAAGGCACAAATAGATTGAAGTTAACTGACAGAAAAAGATTATTAATGCAAACAGAAACAGAAGAGAGTATGGGCAGCTATATTAACATCAGATAAAATTGAGTTTATTTTTATTTTAATTTTTCATTTTAAAAATGGTAAAACCAAAGCTAAAAGGGTTTATTTTTTTCTGTATTAAGTAGGTACAAGTACAGATTTCTAACACTCATAAATTACATTATTGTAAGTCTGGGCTTTTAGTGTACCCATCACCTGAATAGTGAACACTGTACCCAATAGTTAATTTTTCAAACTTCATTCCCCTCCTACTGTTCCATCATTTGTAGTCCCCAAAGCAAAATACACTTTAAAACAAAATAGCTAAAAGAGTCAAAGAAGGACGTTTTATATTAATAAAGGATTCAGTGTAGGAAGAAGAAATAAAAAAAAATATTTACATACATATTAATAGAACATCAAAATATAGAAGCCGAAAACTGACAGAATTAAAGTGCAAAATAGAGAATTATACAATGATAGTTGAAGACTTCAATACTCCACAATCAATAATAAATAGAACTACCAACCAGATGATAAATAAGGAAATAAAACACTGAAATGACATTATAAACCAATTAAAAATAACAGACATGTACAGAACATTCTTCCAAGCAACAACCAAATACACATTATTCTCAAGTGCATTGTAGTATTTTCCAGGACAGGGCCATATGTTAGGCCACAAATTAAATTTCAATAGATTTTAAAAGAGAAATATTTTCTGTCAACAGATAAGTGGATAACAAAAATGTGTATATACACAAGGGAAAATTATTCAGCTTTAAAAACAAAGGGAATTCTATGTTGTTTGCAACAACATAGATGAACCTGGAGGACATTATGTTAAATGAAATAAGACAAATGTAGAAAAACAAATACTGCATGTTCTCAGGTGGAATATAAAAAGTTCAAACTCATAGCAGAGATAGCAGAGAGTAGTATGAAGGATATCAGAAATTGGAGGGAAAGCAAATGGGGAGATGCTGGTCAAGGGGTATAAAGTTTTAGCTATGCTAGATGAATAATTCCTGGACATCTAATACAAACCATAGTGTCCATAGTTAACAATATTTTATTATATGCTTGAAATTTGCTAAAAAGGTAGATTTCTGTTTTGTTTGAGTCGAATTCTGGAAGTCTCACACTGTCGCCCATGCTGGAGTGCAGTGGCACGATCTCGGCTCACCGCAACCTCTATCGCCCGAGTTCAAGCAATTCTCCTGCCTCAGCCTCCTGAGCAGCTGCGACCACAGGCACTGCGGTTGCAGTGGCACTGCTGCGCCACTGCTTTTGGTTAATTTTTTGTATTTTTAGTAGAGATGACCATGTTGGTCAAGCTGGTCTCGAACTCGACCTCAAGTGATCCTCCCGCCTGGCCTCCCAAAGTGCTGGGGTTACAGGCATGAGCCACCGCACCCGGCCAAGAAGGCAGATCTTAATTGTTCTCATGACATTATAAAAAGAAAAAAAGAAAAGAAAATGAAAACTATTTGAGGAGATGGATATGCTAATTATCTGAATGTCATGATTATTTCACAATGTATTTATGTATCAATTACATACTTTAAATATATACAATTTTTAATAGTAAAATAAAACTCTGTAAAATAATTGTTTAAATGTTCAGGAAAATTAAAACAAATTAAATATAATCCTATTACCATGGTATAACTTTTTTGTGTGTGAATTCCTCAACAATATTTACCAAAAGCACTCATAATTTTTGCAGCTCTGGCTCCTCTATTGATATCTATTATTATTTTGACTCATTGAATATGTGACCATCTTTGCATATGATTTTTATTATTTTAATAATTGCACAATATTTAACCACTTTGTTGTACAAATAATTTCATCTCTATTCCTTTGATATTGAATATTTAATACAATAATAAATAGTTTGGAGCATTAAAAATATGGATACTTTGGCCGGGCGCAGTGGCTCAAGCCTGTAATCCCAGCACTCTGGGAGGCCGAGGCGGGCGGATCACGAGGTCAGGAGATCGAGACCATCCTGGCTAACACGGTGAAACCCCGTCTCTACTAAAAAAATACAAAGAACTAGCCGGGCGAGGTGGCAGGCGCCTGTAGTTCCAGCTATTCGGGAGGCTGAGGCAGGAGAATGGCGTAAAACCGGGAGGCGGAGCTTGCAGTGAGCTGAGATCCGGCCACTGCACTCCAGCCCGGGCGACAGAGCGAGACTCTGTCTCAAAAAAAAAAAAAAAAAATAAATAAATAAATATATATATATAGATAGATAGATAGATAGATAGATAGATACTTTGTATCTTCTAAAACCACAATAGGATAAAGTTAAAAGTCAATAACAAAAGAAAAATGGTAAATGTCAAAATTCTGTGAAAATTAAAAATACGCACTTTTAGACAATGAATAGGTCAAATAGAAAATTAGAAGGGAAATATTAGAAAATACTAACAGACAAATTAAAATAAAACACAATATACCAACACTTACAGAATACAACTAAAGCAATACTGATGAAGAAATTTAGTTTTAAGTTTACATTAAAAGAAAAGAAAGATCTTAACTCAGCAACCTAATTTTACAACTTAATGAACTAGATAATGAAGAATAAATTAAATGCAAAGCTAGCAAATGAAAGAAATGACAAATATTAGAGTAGAGATAAATAAAATAGAGAATAGAAAGAATTCAGTTAAACCAAAAGTTGATTTTTTGAATATATCACTGACGCTGACAAACTTTTAGCTACATTGTCTAAGACTTACTAAGATCAGGCATAAAAGTGGGGATGTTACTTTTGATTCCACAGAAATGAAAAAAAGGCTATAAGAGAATACTATGAATAATTGTATGCCAACAAACTAGATAACCCCTACAAAATCAGCAAATTAATACTCAACGGTGAAAGGCTGAAAGTTTTTTTTCTCTGAGATCAGGAACAAGGCAAGGACGTATGCTCTTACCAGTTCCATTCAACCAAGCCTTGGAAGTTCTAGTCAGAGCAATTAGGCAAGAAAAAAAGTAAAACTCATTGAAATTTGAAAAAATAATATAGAAGTAATATTATCTATTTTTTTGCAGATGATAACAATCTTATACGTAGAAAATCTAAAGATTTCACCAAACAAAAGTTAGAATAAGTGAATCCAGTAAAGAAGCAGATCGCAAAGTAAACACACAAAAATCAGTAGCATTTCTATACACTGTCAATGAACTACCTGAAAATCAGATTAAAGAAACAATATAATTTATAATACCATCAAAATGTAAAAATTACTTAAAAATTGGCCGGGTGCAGTGGCTCACGCCTGTAATCCCCACACTTTGGGAGGGAGAGGTGGGCAGATCACAAGCTCAGATAGAGACAATCCTGGCCAACATGGTGAAACCCCGTCTCTACTAAAATACAAAAAATTAGCCAGACATGGTGGTGCACGCCTGTAGACCCAGTTACTCAGGAGACTGAGGCAAGGGAATCGCTTGAACCCGGGAGGCAGAGGTTTCAGTGGGCTGAGATCTCGCCACTGCACACCAGCCTGGCAACAGAGCAAGACCCTGTCTCTAAATAAATAAATAAATAAATAAATAAATAAATAAATAAATAATAAATAATTTAACCAAGGAATAGAATAACTTGTACAACAAGAAAAAAAAAAAAGACATAAATATGTATTAATGTATCCCATCCTCATAGACTAGAAGAGTTAATATTTTTAAGATGTCAGTACTACCCACAGCAATCTACAGAGTCAATGCAATTCCTGTCAAAATCCCATTTTTTTTTTTTTTTTTTTCAGAAATAGAAATACTCATTCCAAAATTCATATGGAATCTTAAGGGATCCTGAATAGCCAAAACAATTTTGAAAAGAGCAAAGCTGTGTCACTCATACTTTCTGACTGAAATTTATTACAAAGCTGCAGTAACCAAAATAGTGTGGCACTGGCATTAAAAACAGGCACAGAGACCAATGAATAGAATAAGGACCCTCAGAAATAAACCCTTGTATATGTTGTCAAATAATTGTTGATGAATGCCAACACCATTGAATGGAAAAAGGAGAAACAAGCCCTTGCATATTTTGTCAAATAGTTGATGAATGCCAAGACCATTCAATGGGAAAAAGACAACCTTTTCAACAAATTGTGCCAGGAAAACTAGTTATCCACATGCAAAGACAATAAAGTTGGATGTTACACAGCATCATATGCAAAAATTAACTCAAAATGAATGCATGCCCCAAATGTAAGATATCATGGTGCAAACATTCAATGACAGTGTATTTGGTGATCATTTCTTAGCTATTATACCAAATACACAGACAACAAGAGGAAAAAATAGACAAATTAAATTTCACTTAAAAAGTTTTTACTGAAGGACACTATAAACCGAGTAAAAAGGCAAATCCAAAGAACTGGGAGAAAATATCTGCAAATTATATATCTGATAATTAATATCTAGAATACATAGAGAACTAAAACTCAACAACAAGAAACCAATCAGATTAGAAATAAACAAAGGATATGAATTGACATTTCCCCAAAGAAGATATATAAATGGCCAATAAGCACATGAAAAAAACTATGTAACATCACTTATCATTAGGGAAATAGGAAAATGCAAATCAAAATTACAATGACATGCCATTAGGATGAGTATTATTTAAAAAAATAGCAAGTGTTTTCTAAGATGCAAAACAATTGGAATTCTCATGTACTTTTGGTTGGAATATAAAATGATAGAGCTACTGTAGAAAATATTATTGAGGTTCCACAAAAATTTAAAAATAGAATTACTGTATTATCCTGCAGTTTTACTTCTGGGTATATGCCTAGAATTGTAAGCAGTGTCTCAAGGAAATAGTTGCACACTATGTTCACAAAGGCATCATTCATAATAGCTAAAATATGGAAACCACTCAAATGCCCACTGATTAATGGAGAAGCAAAATGTGGTCTATACATCCATGAAATATTACTCAACCTTATAAAGGAAGGAAATCACAACTTATGCTACAACATGGATAAACCTTGAGAAGATAATGCTAAGTGAAATAAACCAGTCACAAATAGACAAATACTGTGTGATTTCACTCATATGAGATACTTAAGAGTAGTGAAAGTCATACAGACAGAAAGTAGAATGGTGGTTACCAGGGAGTGGGGAAGGGTGAAATGGAGAATTAATGTTTAATGGGTATAAAGTTTTAGTTTTACAAGATGAAAAGATTCTAGAGATGAATTGTAGTGATGACTGCACAACAATATGAATGTATTTAACACCACTCACCTGTAAATTTAAAAATAGTTCAGATAATAAATTTTATGTTATGTTTATTTTACCACAATAAAAAAAATGAGAAAATAGAAGGAGATAACACATTCATGGGTGCATCCAAACAAACAAAAACAAAACAAAAAAATCCTTAACTACACGAAATTTAAGAATATTTGAATAATATTCTTAAAGTTGAATTATATGCCA
Organism: Theropithecus gelada; assembly: GCF_003255815.1. Taxonomy (NCBI): domain Eukaryota; kingdom Metazoa; phylum Chordata; class Mammalia; order Primates; family Cercopithecidae; genus Theropithecus; species Theropithecus gelada. The sequence goes on along the minus strand of NC_037671.1, from coordinate 80,038,093 downwards.
ATATAACTATCAGCATATAAATATACATATAAAATATCATGTTATTGGATAGGATTCAATATTGTGATGAAGTAAAACATTTAATGTAAAAGTACTTAAAATCCTAATGTGATTATCTGACATTACAAAAATGATTATGTAATGCGTTTGAAATGATAGTATATACAAATAGCTCTGAAAAAAATTAAAAGAGTAATGGGAAAGATGCTCTAAATGAAAAAAAAAAGTATTTTAAAGATTTACTAATTAGAACAGTGTGACACTAATCATAGAAAATTAGAAAATCAATGGGACAGAACAGAAATTCACAGAACAGATTCAAGTATTTATCAGAATTTTGTTTGTCATAAATGTGAAGTAGAAGAACAGCTTATTCAAATAAATGGCATTATGACAACAGGCTAGCATTTGAGAAGAACATTTAGATCCTTTCTTCACACTGTACATAAAAATAAATTTCAGGTAAATAAAAGATTTTGATATGTAAATATAATATTTTAAGAGTGCTCTAAGAAAATGCAAAGATTATTATAATAATAGGAGGAGACCTTCCTAATATACTGCCAAAGTCTGAAGAGACAAGGTTTTGATATTTCTAGTTACACCAATTTTTAAATCTTTAAATATTAAAAAAGTAAAACAATCGAGTAAGGATGCCATGATCCAGGAGTGTGTTTATACCATCTAGTTTGTACTAGAACTAATGGTTAAATTTTTAGGAATTCTGCAAGCTGGTTGTTTAATAGAGCCATCATTAAAAATTAAATTAACTTGCAAGTAAATAAATTGTATTAATAACAAAGATAATACACACACACACACACACACAAACACACACAAACACAAACATTCACAAAACCTTCTCACAAATAAAACTCCAGGCTGACATGACCTCATTGGTAAACTCTGCCAAATATTTAAGAAAATAATACTGTTAAAAACTCTTTCAGAAAATAGAGGAGGTAGAAACATTTCCTAACTCATTATTTTAAGCCAACATTACTGTGATACCAAAATCAGACAAACACATATAAGAAAACAAAATTATAGACCAATATACTTATTTGAAGATAGATAGAACAATCCTTAACAAACTGCAGCTGATTCAATCCAGCATATATTCAAACAAACATTGATACATCATGACAAGCAAGCGTTATTCCACGAATGCAAGGTTAGTTAGTCATTAAAAATCAATCCATATGACTCACTGTATTAACAAAATAAAGGAGAAAACCCATAGGATCATCTCAATAGATGCAGAAAAAGCATTTGGCAAAATTTAGCTTTCATTTATAATAAATGGCTAAGAAAACTGAGAATAGAAGCAAAGTTTTTCAATCTAAAAATGAACCTCTACCAAAAAATACGGCTAGAAACATATGTAAATGTAAACTACTGTACATTTTCCTCCTAAGCTTGGGAAAAAGGCAGGAGGGTCTACATTATAACCTCTACATTAAATGTTGTTCTTAATGATTGTAGCCATTTGCATTAAGGCAAGAAACATCTGGCATACTGATCTGAAAGGATGTGGTAACATTGAGTTTATTGAGGCTGTAGGAGATAAGTTTAAGATTTAAGAAGCCAGCTGTCTTTTTTATATAATAGCAGTAAACATTTGGAAATGAAATTACTAAAATTCCATTTATATTAGAGGCACAAAGTACTTAGGAATAAATTTAACTAACTTAACAAAAGACATGCAAGGCCACAGTACTGCAAACATTGCTGACTAAAATTACAGACCCAGATAATGTAAGGTTATGCAGTGCTGTAGATCAGAAAAGTCAATGTGTTCAGAAATTCAATTTGTCACCAAATTTATTTTAAGAATCAATGCAATTTCAATCAAAATATTAGTTTTTATGCAAAATTCTAGTTTTATAAATACTAGTAATTAATAAACCAATTCTAGAATTTATATAGAAATGCAAACGACCTGGAATAGCTAGCAATTTTAAAACATTATAGAATCCTTCTACCACCTGAAATAAAGTCTTCCTATGAAGCTTCAGTAATCAATGGAATGCGGTATAGGTAGAATGATACACATACAGACCAACAGAATAGGAGAGAATCTAGAAAGACATGCAGACACATATGATTAACTGATTTTTGGCAAAAGGGTGCAGGCATTTCAGTGGCAAGAGGAAAATCTTTAAGAAATTGCTAGAATAACTAGATATCCATAAAGAAAAAAATGAACCTCTAACCTTAGTACACAACAAATACAATACATAATGCGAAATAATTTAAAAATCTAAATGTAAAATCTAAGAAATACTAAAATTCGTGGCCGGGCTTGGTGGCTCACATCTGTAATCCCTGCACTTTGGGAGGCCAAGGTGGGTGGATCATGAAGTCAGGAGTTCAAGACCAGTCTGGCCAAGATGGTGAAATCCCATCTCTACTAAAAATACAAAAAGTTAGCTGGGCGTGGTGGCATGCACCTGTAATCCCAGCTATTCAGGAGGCTGAGATAGAGAATTGCTTAAACCTGTGGGGCAGAGGTTGCAGTGAGCGGAAATCATGCCACCGTACTCCAGCCTGGGTGACAAGGAGAGATTCAGTCTCAAAAAAAAAAAAAAAAAAAAAAAAAGAAAGAAAGAAAAAATAAAGAAATATTAAAATTCTGGAAGAAACTCTTCAAGGCCTTTGACACAACATAGGAACAGAAAAGATTAACCACAGAATAAAACAAAAAGCTAAGTTGATCTTTATCAAAATTTCAAACTGTTTCTATAGGCACCAGTACATAAACAATAAGGCAAGTCATAGAATGAGAGAAAATATTTGCAAATACATATATCTGATATAAGATTTATATCCAAAATGTATAAGCAAATTTTACAACTCAGAATTAAGACAAGTGGTCAAATGAAAAATAGGCAATAGATCCGAACAGACATCTTACAAAAAATAGATATATGAATATCCAGGAAGTACATATTTTTAAAAATATTGAACATAATTAGACAATCCAAATGAAGTAGAATGTATAAAATTAAAAAGACTGACAAAACTAGCGCTAGTAAGAATGTGGAGCAATTAGAATTCTGTTATAATGCTGGTTGGTTGTAAAGCTGTCAGTTCCCTGAAAAAGTTAAACAACGTAAATACTATTTGATCTATCCATTCCCCTTTTAGGTATTTTTCCAAGAGGAATGAAAACATATGTCCACGTAAAATCTTATACATAAGTGTACATAGTGTCTTTATTTACTATATCCCAAAATTGGAAACAACTCAAGTTTCTATAAATAAATGAATGTATAAACACAATTTGGTATATTCGTATAATGGAATTCTATTCAGCGATAAAAAGGAATGAAGTACTGATACACCCGATAACACAGATGAATCTTAAAACAAGTATGTTGGGTGAAAGAAGCCAGTGTCTACAAAAGAACACAATCTGTATAGTTCTATTTATGTAAAATGAAAATGAACTTATATCAAGAAGAAGCAGATCAGTTGTATTGAGCAAGGATTAATGAAGGGAAGAATTTAAAGGGGCGAATAGAATATTTTGAGGATGATGGAAATATCCTGAATTAGATTTTTGGTGTTGCTCTCTTGATCATATACATATAAACTTGTTGAATTATACACTTTAAATAGATGCAGTCTATTATTCCTCAATAAACTTAAGAGGGAAAAATGTCAGTAAAATATTAATAGCCAAAGTAAGTACAATTCAAGACACTGAAGACAAATCTACGGGTAGATGATAACTGAAATGATGGCAATGGCCTAAGTTCCCAGAAGAATATTGTTTATTCAGAGAAACATTGTTCATCTCGCTGGTGAAATATGCATAACAGGATAGACTGAATTGACGAACGCTTGTGCTGCAATCTTCAGCATCCTCTACAGCATTCCCCAGTATGGATCCTTTTGCATTCATACAGCAGCCATTTGCGAATGCACCATTTTCTCTAAGGAATTTCTTTCCCCTCTCAGTAAACTTGCTTCATTGAGAAAAGTAAGTCAATGGGGTATGAATGTTTCTTAAAATCCCTAAAATGACATAAAAGGCCCTTCATGACTTGCTATGGCTTACTCCTCCAGCATTATTGCTTTTGAGCATCACACTCCAGCCTCCTATTACTGTTCTCTCAGCACAGTGTCTCTGTGCTTTGATTACACTTTTCCCTTGCCATCCTTGCACGTTCTCTCTGATGAATATCTGCACATATTTCAAGGCTCAGCCCCCGAGTTTTTTCTATGTGGCTCTTCCTATTTCTAAGCTGAAATTACTTGCTACAAAGTGATTGCACTGTAGTACATACAGATAAATTTTGTCATTCAATCTGTACACTTTTTTGTCTGTTCTTGAGGTTTCATGAGAGTGTAGTATGTATTATTTCCTGCTTATGCTGTAATTTGAACAATGTATATTTTAAAGACCTAATATATATTCAAAATAAATAAATGACTTTAGTATTTTAAAGTTTACAAAGAAATTTTATGTTTATAATTTAATTTAATTTATCATATTTCCATTTGGCCTCTTATCAGTCAACTTGGAACCCTGAATCTTAGACCCATGCCAAGTTCAAGGAGAACGAGGTATAGAATGGGGTGGTATCAGTCTATGGGTCATAGAGAGTGACAGAGAGAGTCTAAGAGAGTGGTCAAGAGCAGGCATGCTGTTGTGAGCCAGGTATAACATCTAATGGCTGAATCAACCAACAGAAGCAGACTTTCAGTAAAACAGGGACACCATAACGGTAGCAGTGACTTCAGAAACACAGCTCAGAACTGAACCTGATCACTCTCCTAAACTGGAGGGCCATCCCCACCATGTACCTTTGACAGAGTAAATTGTCTTTGACAATGGGTGGGGTTGAAGCTCTAACATACTCTGTAAAACTTGTGTGGAAATCCTGTGAGATAGTTCTTACACAGGAAGGACTTGTAAAATTGAATTATCCAAAGTTCCACAAATGAAAAGTGACAGAACTGGAACTTGAATTAAGATTTATAATATCAAATTTATGATTTTCCCTCTAGTAGTTTACAATGCCTTGGTTCAAGGACAGAGCCTAATGCTTTCCTTGCATTTGTAAGAACGAAGAAGAAATAGGCAAGAAATAGTTGGAGATCTAGGATAGCATTATTTTATATAACTTGAGAGACAAGAATATTTTTAATATTGTGGAATAAATCTCAAGTGCTCTAAAGAAGACTAAGGATACATATTTGGATTATAACTTCAGCAGAGTGATGAACAATGAACTGTATTTCTTATACTTAGCTGAAAGCATGGTACTTCCCCAGATGCAAGTATTCATAATTCAAGTCAAAAATGCATTTTTTTCCCTAACTGATATACACAACTAAAAGAGTCTTGAAGACACATGCTATTATCTCTCAAGATTCCATTAACATCCATAACATCTAGGATGGGAATCTATTTGCCCCTTGGTTCCTGGTAATACCCTTTGCCCTTTGAATCCCATTTCTAATTCCATGGCCTCTTCCTTCTCAGGCACACTGCTTCCAGTGGTTTTACAGGTTATGACTGTGGTACTTTGGTTAAAGCATATTGTCCTCAGGTGGTCTCCACATACAGAATGTGGGCATTCTCGTGGTAAATAAATTTTGCTTGTCAAGATTGCAAACCAGTTTATATATTACATTTCTCTTTAACTGCTGAGAGATTATAAACTGAGTTATTAGTACTCTTTTCTGATTATCCTTAGATTCTTAAAATCTTTCTGGGTCCAAAATACCTATGGCATGCTCTGGACATCAAAAGGGAATTGTGTATCTTCAAAGGTTGGCATATTCTTTCCTTTAGCAGTGATTCTTTTCTGTTTGTTGTGGTGGGGTATGCCAATGTGACTGATTTTATGTTTATTTTAGATGATTATGTTAGATTCTTTTAGATCTCATGAAACAAAGACATGCGATCTATTGCCCATTCTAATGGAGAGTTAGTGTACCATCTTTGACTCTGTCTCGGATAAAAATACCAGATACAACCCAGTGTCAGGAGGTCTCTTGATGTCTGGGCAACTCTCGTAACTCTTTCTGATGCTTTTAATCATAGCATTGATCCAACCACTTTCTGAATAAAGGTAGTTTTTTTTTAAGGTTGAGCAATATAAAATTATTGATATTTTTTCCCCAAACTGAAGTTTCCCTGTATTTTAAACTCCATCACTAAAAGTCCTCATATATTTAAGATCAATAACAAATACTTAATTAAACTTTGAAAGATTTATCCAGGCTGAAGCAGTTCAGAATGTCCCTCATCTTTTCTTTAACACAAACAATAAGTCAAGCTGCTTCCAAGTGAACCGTGTCTAAGTAAGTCTGGCTTTCTCCCTTATTGTTACTGCTTGGCAAGCCAAAGGCCTGAAAGGTCACGGCCCTGTCTTTCGAAAGTATGATGGAGCGCAAAGTCCAGCCTCTCCTTCACTCTCTTCCAGACTAAGGTTTATTTATTTATTTATGTTTTCCAGTGTAGCCAGATGGACTTTTTTATATCCTGTACACAGGACTAAGTTTGGATTCAGTTTTTCAAGATGAATCCAAGTTCAACCTCTCAGTGTTACAGAATGTTTCCAAGGGAAAATTCTTTCAACCACTCTTGTACATTTAAAATGTCTAAATAATAGTATTTTTTTAAAAAAATGATTACTTCATCCAAAGTTCTCCTATTATATCTATCTGGCACGCATTAATTTATCACACAAAAGGGAAGAATTGTGCATGGATTACAGTTCATGCTTAGATGAAAGTAAAGAAAAAGTCAATTAGAAACATGTATTTTATGTGTGAAACACATGAAGGCAACTGGGGAAACAAAACAAAACAAAAGAAAATAAAACAAAATTCTTGGTACTTTCTCTTCTTCTTCGAAACAAGAAGTGTATAGCTGTCAACCTTTCTCTGCTTCCAACCTGGCAGATGGGGCACTTGTATGGCATGTTCCATCTGTGAAACAGTTCACTGAAGTTGTCTCACAGGTGTAATGAGCAGCAAGTTGTGTGTGGTTTCAAATCCTAACTGCAATTTAATCCTGTCTTGTTTCACTGCTTGCACATCCAAAGGTTGGAATGGAGACTCATTCCATAGGTGAGAAACAGAAAGTTGAAGTGACTATCTAGGGAATTAAGCATAAGGGGCCGGAGGAACTGATCTGAAATAGAGGCTTTCAAGCACCCTATGCAATGCTTTCTCCATGGAACTTCATCAACATTGACCTTGGATGAAATCTCATGACCTGACTCTATTTAGGGCATATAGGAGGTAAAAATTCACTTTTCCTTATCTATACCTTCCTTGCCATGTTTGAGCAAATCCCAGGCTTGTTATATCTAAGAGGAACACCTCATGTTGGTTTAGCATCCTGATTGTGTATGTTACATTCTGAATGCCTTAAAAAAAAAAACGGTGAGCTGAAGGAAGGCATCAACATGGATTATTTTGGTTATTTGTCATGTGGATTATGTAAATTTATTATGTTAATTGCTCCAAGGAGATTTGGATTTTAGTCTTTGTTTCTAATGATGGATTGAAGGACAGTGATTTTAAAAAATAATTTAATAAGTCAGAAACTAGGAGTAGAAGTATCAGAGGGCAGAGGCTCTTAATGTTCCAAAACATTAAGCCTACTAGAATCTATGCTGTCCAGAATGACAGAACCCTTTCATTTTTGGATTGACACATATTCATTAAAAACAAATTACTGTTCCCATCTGGTCTGACTCATTTTATGGGAACAAGCAGTTCCTCTGGATGTACAAATAGGGAGGAAGGGAATTGAAAATGAAGGGAGGCATGGGACTGGCCCTGTGCAATTTTTCTAGGTCTCAGAAAAACAAATATAATTTTGATGTATAATTAAAATATTCTAATAAAAAATCAGCAAGCCCACATATGCGTCAAGACATTTATTATCCTGAAATATCTCACATATCAATTGAATTTTCAAACTTTAAGCTTTCCCTCAATGAATCTATTGAAACTAGCTTCTGTTCCAGGATCAAATGCTAAATTTTCAAGAGACAAAAATGAAGTTATTCTGTGTCCATTCTGACTTACTGTTGCCAAAACAGTGGTGGAATTCATAAATAACTTTATTAAATTGTAAATGCCTGTAGTCGGGGCACTTGAAAAAAGTAGCATTGAAGTCTTTCCATCCTCAAAAAGGTTGTTGCATGTTACAATTCATAATCAGGGACCAGAGGAGGTCATGGACAAAGGAAAAATATATGCATATATAAAATTATATATATATATATCTCACCATAGCACACTCAAAATACTGTAAATAACATTTTACCTATTATCCTTTTGGCAATGAAAAGATTGTTTTAACTTTTATAAGAGTAGTAATCACAATTCTCATTCAATTCTCAAGTTCTTAAATTACTTTCCATTCACACCTTAATCTCTTTGGTATTTATAGACTGATAAAATATATTTGTCTTGGCGGAATTAATATAATTTGTTTTCTCTGTGTTTTAAGTACTAATCTGGGAATTAAATTTTCCAAAATTTACCTAAATATAATGAATTAAGTTGATGCATAATTATATTTAACTTTGTTTTCTTTTTGAGACAGAGCCTCACTCTGTCACCCAGGTTGGAGGGCAGTGGCACAATCTCGGCTCACTGCAAGCTCCGCTGCCTGGGTTCATGCCATTCTCCTGCCTCAGCCTCCCAGGTAGCTGGGACTACAAGTGCCTGTCACCACACCCGGCTAATTTTTCGTATTTTTAGTAGAGACAGGGTTTCACCTTGTTAGTCAGATTGGTCTTGATCTCCTGACCTCGTAATCTGCCTGCCTCGGCCTCCCAAGTTGCTGGGATTACAGGCATGAGCCACCGTGCCCGGCCGATTATATTTAGCTTTATGCATATATATAACTTTAAACATAAAACTATGTTGATTGTTCATATAGGCAATCTTAGTATGGAATATTACATTGAGATTTCCATTGAGCATATGTTTTTAATTCTCTTCATCATTATATTTCAAGGGAAAAAGTTCATGAATGATAAGAAAAATAGGTTTGCCAATTTTGACAACACACTTTTTTCATAGATGATCTGTGATGTATTATTTATTTATTTTTTTTGAAACCTGATAGTAACTTTTTCTAAGAAAGACCATCCAGGAACAATCACTGACATATTTGAGAAAGGGAATTTGTGTGTGGTATCAAGAGAAAAAAGTGGACAATATTGACAAATTGTCTTCCAAATGCAATTTTATCGAAATACACTGTTTTGTTTTAATTTTTTTACCCTGTTTAGAATTTGAAAAGCAGACTTCAACTTGGTTTGAATTACCACTAATTCTTGGAGGGTGTGATAGTAAATTCAAGATGTCCAATAATTTTTCACTTTGAGGATCAGGCATCTTATCACAAGAAATCAGAGCCAAGTTATAATCTATAAAGAAAATATTCTTATTTAATTTTGGCTCCAGGCTGTCTTCACATTAGAAAGCCAATAATTCTTTCCAAGAGTCTTTCTAGGATACAATAGATTTAATGTTTTATAACATGGCTACATGTCTATATGTACAGTTTACAATTCACGAAACATTATTGTTGCTGTTAAGTCAGAGTTTTTGAAATGGACTCAAGGAAAAAATGTGCTTACAGATGTTTGGCTGGTTTCTTGGACAGGGTTTTCTAAGGGTAGTATTTTAATTGAGTTTCACTAACTAAGGTCTACTTATCTGCTTAAGTCTTTTAGAAACTCAATATGGTCAGTATGTTATGAGATAATCTGTATCTCAGGGTCGGGCTTATGTGAGCCCACCTCATAAGAGTCGTATGAGTTATATTTAGTTTCTGTACTCCAGACACTCTGAACTTTTGCCAGGCATAGCCTCACCTCACAACTTTTATACTAGATCTTTCCTGTGTCTGAAATGCTCTGTCTTCAGATCTATGCTTCATTTAGTACAGCTGAAACATCACTGCCTCAGAGAAGCCTTCCCTGATGACTTTATCCAGACAAACCTCTGGCTTGCTTTCTCCACTATTTTTAAATCAATTTACTTTTCCACAAAGCATTTAGTGTTACCTGAAATTATATTTTATTTAATTTTATTTCCAATAATTTTTTCCCCCACAACTATGTGAGCAATTTGAAAATCAATTAATGCAATTTACCATATTAACCAATTCAGAAAGAAAAACCAAATAATCTTTTCAATAATTATAGAAAAAAAAATCAACAAAATCCAACATCCATTCCTGATCAAGCTCTCAGGAAACTATGGATAGGAGGGAATTTCCTAAGCTTGATAAAGGGCATCTACACAAAACCTAGAACTACTATCATATGAGAAAATGAACATTTTTTCTCCTAAGAAAGGAACAAGACAAGGATATCTTTTCTCAACATCTTTATACGAAATAGTTCTGGACATGTTCATCTATGTGGAAAATCTGACACAATCTATAAAAAAATCTACTACAACTTCTAAGAATGTTTAGCCACATTGTAAGACTGTGTGTATGTGTGTGTGTCTGTGTGTACCCATTATATAAAACTATTAAAATACATGTATTTTAATGTTTGAAATGTATATAAAATACATTACATATAATGCATTTTTATGTAAGAACCGAACCACAAATTGAAATAAATAAAACAATGTAATTTTCAAAGGTACCAAACATATAAAATACTTACAAAAAACTCTGGCAAAAGAAGTGCAAGACATTTACATTGAAAACTACACAACACTGATAAGTACTATTAGGAAAAAACTATGTAAATGGAGAGACATATCTCATTTATGAGTCAAAAAAATCAACGTTGTTAAAATGTCAATTCTTCACAAATTAGTCTATAGCTTCAACACAAGTGTAGTAACAGTTCAAATAGGCTTTCTTGTAGAAATGAATGAGGAGAGTTTATAGAAAGCAGAATTCACAGCCTGGTATGGAGGCTCGTGCCTGTAATCCCAACACTTTAAGAGGCCGAGGTGGATGGATCACGAGGTCAAGAGATTGAGACCAGCCTGACCAACATGGTGAAATCCTGTCTCTACTAAAAATACAAAAATTAGCTAGACATGGTGGCACATACCTGTAGTCCCAGCTACTCTGGAGGCTGAAGCAGGAGAATTGCTTGAACCCGAGAGGCGGAGGTTGCAGTGAGCCAAGATCATGCTGCTGCTCTCTAGCCTGGTGAGAGAGCGAGACTCCGTCTCAAAAAAAAAATAAATAAAATAAAAAAGAATATAGAATTCACTTACTAATATTATTTAGGGTTCAAAATTTTAGTATATAATCATATTTCATCAAGTCATGTATCACCAAAAAAAAATAAAAACTCTTTAATCTTGAATTTGAAAATTTAATTTTTAAGCATCAGTATAAACCCAAGATATGTTTTCTCATAAAAATACCCATTTTCTAGTTCTGAACACAGAAAGTTTCTAGAAGCCTTGGATAACCTACTCCCAATAAGCATTTTAAGCACATAGATTTGGAGATTTTAAATCATTCCCTATTAAATAGAATACTATTTCTTGGAGAAATTGTCAATTCTAGATTTAAAGGAGGAAATATATAAGATAAACATACAATATTTCATCATACTGAAAGGTAAGAACACTGAAACCACCTTGAAAAGATCTAACTGTCAAAGGCTGAGGCAATTGGAACATAAATAAAGATAACTGTAACACACTGAACATATTTCATATGTTTATGTTCATGAGTTCCTAATGATATGAAAGAAAAGAAAAGAGAGAAAAAAGAGAAATAATTCTACTAGGAAGTCAGAACCACAAAGTTATTATTTTTAATGTGAAATCAACTATGATTTGAAGTTAATCAAGGGAAAAGTCAAAAATAATTATATATTTATTGTATCTTTTCTATACCATCTATTTCTCAGAGTAACCAAGTAGTTGATGAAGGGATATTCCTATTTCACAGATGTTTGTGAATTACTCAGTAGAAAATAAATTATAAAATTAGAATATCACCATTTTGTAAACCTTAACAAATTGACAAAATGAGCAATGATCAATGATGACTCCTAATATTACAGACAGAGAGAAGACTCATTGTATGTGCATCACCTATCTACTGATGCATATGCAAACACCTGTGACGTTGCCTTGCAAAAATCAAACAAGCAAACAAAAGCAAAAACTGAACTTGACTCTTATCAAATCTTTTACATCAAGCTGGAGCCGATCATAAGACAGAAAACAAACAGTAACTTGGACAGGAGTTTAATATGAAAAATTATTAACTATACCACAGAATTAGTCTAATAAAGGATTGAATAATATGTGGTAAAGTGAAATATAAAAAACATAGGAGTGACAGATAGGAACAGCCACTGCCCTCAGGGCTGAGACAGGACACCCAAGAAATATACAAATCTGGAAGAGAACTTCCAACTGTCATGAGAGCCAGATCTCATTGAAGAAGGCATAGTCAAGGCACACTGAATGGTGAATTCGTAGAGGTGCTATATTGAGGGTTTTGTTGAGAATTTGCCCTCTAGGGTATACAAGAAACTATCCAAGAGAAGACTCCACACCAGAGGAGCTCACTGGGAAATCACACTCTGGGGTAGCTGAAGAAGGTGCCAAAGGAGAGGTGTCATCGCCCTGGAACTTACTGCAAAACTGCCCAAAAGTATGCCGGGGAAGCTGTTCATAGAAAGGTGCCCTGTGCTGCTGGTCACGTTGCGTTACAGAAGACTGCAAAAAGAGTACACCAGAACTGGGAAACAAATGCCTTCCTCCTCCAGGATCCCTACTACACCATTTACTGATAGAACTTTACACTGAGTCGACTTGTGAGGGAAAAACGTTCCAGTGTCACAAGCGAGGTTAGAAAAGGTGAATTTTGAACTAAAAGACAGTAGATTGATAACTGATAAACTTTGAGCTCTAACTCCCAATACAAGAGAAATACAAGGTGCAAGAAGACATGATCCCCCCATAGGGATACAATTGGAAAATTTTAAACAAAAAGAGGAGGGTCAAAAACAATATATGCAAACAAGAAAAATCTATTTAGTAAATGTGGACCCTTACTAGATATTTGATGATATTAATAGTTAATTTTTTTCAGATGTGATAATGTTAGTAGATGGTGGTTTTTTAAAGCTCTTATCTTTTGGAGTTAAATTCTGAAATATTTATATGTAAAGTGATACAAAGTCTTGTATTTCCCCAACAGAATTCAGTAGAGAGGAAATGGAAGCAGATAGAGATGAATTAAGATTGTCATAATTTAATAACTATTGATACTATGTGACAGGTAAAGGGGTTCATTAGAGTATCTCTTTACTTTTGCATAAATTTAAATTTTTCATAATAAAAAATTAAAAATAAATACCCATGGAGAGGATACAAAATGAAAAATATTCTTGTCAGCTCTCGTATTTTAAGAAAATATGTAAACTTCTTACAAGTCTTCTTACAAACTTCTTACTTGAGGGGAAAATATAAACATACCTAATTATCAATGAAAAACAAGTATGCCTGCAAATAAAAGATTAAAAATTATAAGAGAATACTATGTACAGCTCTAGGTCAATTCCTCTATAAATATGTCCCAAATTGACACATTTTTAGAAAAATATAAATTATTAAGATTGTCTTGAGAATTGGAAATTGAAATAACCCAGCTGGAATGCTAGATATTAAAACAAAATGATCAAATAATTGCCTTCAAAATAAACATCACAACTAGATGGCTCTAAAGGAAAAGCCTTTCAAATCATCAAGGAACAGAATATCTTATACGGTCAAATTTTAGAATTACCATATCAGATTGTTCAGTAAAGTCCACAATTTGGCACCACCTTCTCCCCAAAAGCTATTTAAAAGACAAGCAATATTTAAACATAAAAAAGCAAAATTAATAATAGTGTTAAAGAAACAAAATAAAGGTGTGATCAACAGTTTGAATGTCTTGAGAACTTTCTGGAAGACTAAAAGAAGACATTGAAATGACAGAGGTTCAAAACAGAGTTGAGGGGCTGCCAGGCTATCATAGGTTAAGGATGGACTTTTGAATAGAGTCCCTAACAACTACAAATTTAGTAAGAAAAGCTGGTGGTAAAGTGGAGATTAAGACACAAAGGCAGTCAATTAATTTAAGGTGTGCAAGAGCATTGGGTCAGTCCTGGGTCCCCCAACTCACACTGTCTATGGCAACCATCTTAGAGTCACAGCTGCAGCCTAAGTTGCGGTAGATGCAAATTGGCAGTGTTTATGGATGGGAGAAAAGCAACTGATGATACCAATGTTCTTAGAATATTCTCAAAAATCACTTTTCAAAACCAAATTAGTAGACTGACAATACTGTAGTTGTGCATCATAGTAAGGGCTTGAAAGGAGGGGGCTCCCAATTTTCTTCACCAGACTGAACAAGGGCAACCACCATTTCTTTGGTGAGGCAGAACTATCATGTAATATCTGAATTGTACTTAACAGGAATTAAAAGTCAATGAATCTATTTACATTTGTTATTATACAAGCAAAATCTATGGATTTCCCATTCATGTATTCATTTTTTAACCCTCTGCCATATTTCTAAATTCTAGCTTAACTAAATCCTCTAGGCACCATCACTGCACATTTGCTCTAATCCATTTAAATTGATCCAACATGCCCAAGGGGGCAGGTCCTAGAAACACATGTGAATACACTCATGAGTTGTCGACTGAATCTGTCTGTTTTTTCAATACTTTGAGAAACTCTATCTCCATCCTTTCTTTCTCAATTTCCTACTATCAACCACTTTCTGCCTCCCTAATCTGGGGCACATTTTGTACTCACTTTCCTCACTTAAATGTAGAACTCTCTTTCAGGAAACAAACTTTAAATTTGCTTTCCCATTCATGTACTATGGCTGTGAATAAAAGATGCTTCAATTGCCAGGCTCTATCCTATGAAAGGTTCCACCCTGTGTAGAGTCACCACAGCACAGGAGCAAATTGGAAGGAAATGCAATAGATATTGCACAATTGTAATGGTGGTATGTAATGTAAAAAATTCCCAGCACTATCCTCTCCAGAATAGTGATGTGTATGTGCTGCATCGAATGAAAGTGTCTTACCATTTAAAAAAAGACAAATCTTCTTTGAATGTCAGCTGTTGTAGGATTTGCTTGCTGTTTCAACCCTATCCAAATAAGTGGATAATCCTATGAGGTTCTCTCTGATCTCAACGCTCAGTGATCAGTAGTAATAGACTTTATGATTTCCATTATGTAAACCAATGAATGGGTGAAAGTCGATGCCTATTATATATTACTTTAACTTTTACTTTTAGAAGAGAATTTAAAAGTCTTACAGAGGAATTTGTATTTTGCATTTCTTTAAACTGATGTCTGCTTCTTTGAAAGCCAAATCTGGCATACTCTTCACCAAGTGGATAGCACCTCCTCTTTGATGGTGCTGAGAGTGTGGCATCTGTGAACTAGAGAGTCTATAGTGCCTTTCCAGAAGCTAATAGAAAAGGTTATAAAAGAACATAATACTTATTTAAAACTAGAGTGACTTTATATCCCATTCTTCCCCATAAAATAAAGATTAAATCTCTTACCCAGAATTAATTACTTGTAGTGCCCCTTTTACTCCCAATAGTACCTTATTTGAAGGATAAATGATATGGTGCCACTACATGAAACCTATTTTCTCCCACAGATAAGCAAAATCTATTTCACCTTCAAACTAGATAAAACAAAGGAGGAATAAACCACAGAGTGCAGCCTCCTGCAAAAGCAACAGTGAGGTGCCAATTCCGGAGAATTTGAGAAATTGTGATTTAGCTTTTAGTCTACCTATTTAGCAAACAATACATGAAAAAAATACATTGTGAAAAAATGTTTCAATATGACAATAAAGCAATTAAATGAAATGTAACCACTTGCTATTAATACATCTTTCTTATCTTTCTTAAATAATGATAAATAAAAATAGCAGGATACCTAATAAAATGTGCATAATGTGTTTAAGAAATCAAGCACAAATGTATCTGTGAAACATAGTTTAGAAAATAGAAATAACATTGACATATTAGAATTAGAGGCACTTGAGGCCAGGAGGTTCAAACCAGCCTTGGCAAAATAGTGAGATCCCTGTCTCTTCAAAATATTGTTTAAATTACCTGGGCTTGGCGGTGTGTGCCTGTAGTCCCAGCTAGTCAGGAGGCTGAGACAAGAAGATCGCTTGAGCTCAGGAGTTCAAGGCTGCAGTTGGCTAAGATCTCACCACTGCACTCCAGTCTGGGTGACAGAGGAAGACCGTGTCTCTAAATAATGATGATGATGATAATAATAATAAGTAACTTATTCATTTATACTTAAAAATTTCCATTCTATTGTTAATTATGGAAACAAGAGGAGAAAATCACAGAATAAAAGGAATATAGTCTATCCATATAAAGATAAAGGTAAAATACGTTAGTATTAAAGAACAACTGTCAATAGTTTACAACGTGGCATTTTCTCATATCTCTCATCCACCACGCCAAGCACTGGTAAGCTATAAGTAAGAAAATCCTTTAATTTCAGTTACTGTTAAAATTTTTCTACCCTCAGTTATTACCTGACATTCACATTGGTTTTTCTCCTCTTTGGGATTTCCAGTTGTATTATTCTGTATGGAAATATATTTCTTTCACAAGGTTGGTGTACACTGTCTCACACGTCCGTATGAAGACGACCACCAAACAGGCTTTGTGTGAGCAACATGGCCGTTTATTTCACCTGGGTGCAGGCAGGCTGATTCCAGAGAGTCAGCAAAGGATGGTGGTATTATCATTCGTTCTTTTCTTATAGGTTTTGGGATAGGCAGTGGATCTCACAAAATACATTCTCAAGGGTGGGGAGAATTACAAAGAACCTTCTTAAGGGTGGGGGAGATTACAAAGTACATTGATCAGTTAGGGTGGGGCAAAAACAAATCACAATGGTGGATTGTCAACAGTTAAGGCTACTTTCAATTCTATGGATCTTCAGTTGCTTCAGGCCATCTGGATGTATAGGTGCAGGTCACAGGGGATATGATGGCTTAGCTTGGGCTCAGAGGCCTGACATTCCTGTCTTCTTATATTAATAAGAAAAATAAAACAAAATAGTGGTAAAGTGTTGGAGCGGTGAAATTTTTTGGGGGGTGGTACGGAGAGATAATGGGCGATGTTTCTCAGAGCTGCTTCGAGTGGGATTAGGGGCAGCGTGGGAACCTAGAGTGGGAGAGATTAATCTGAAGGAAGATTTTGATATTGTGGGGCTGTTGGAAGGAGCATTTGTCGTATAGAATTATTAGTGATGGCCTGGATGAGGATTTGTATGAATTGAGAAACTAAACGAAACACACAAGGTCTGAATAAGAGAAAGAGAAAAGCAAGTATTAAAGGACTAAAAATTGGGAATACCCAGGACATCCAATAAGAGAGTTTCCAAGGGGGTTCAGAGTAATTATTTGCTTGGTTGGCGAGTTTTGGGGCTCTAGCCTTGAGTTTTTTTATGTTGTCATATACCAGGCCAGACTGATTTAGGTAAAAACAGCACTCTTCATTTAAAAATACACATACACCCATTTCCAGTTAATTTTGCAAGTCAATGCCTTCATGGCTAAAAACAGAAAAAAAAATTGTTCTTTATAGGCAAATGTGCCACTGCGAAGGACATTTTGGAAAGTTAGTGGTATCAGCTGGCCTCTAGTGGAAGCTTGCACTACATTCTGAAAGATGGAAAAGACACATACATAAGAAGCAATACTCTGTTATTGAATATGAAATGGATCCGTAAAAGAGAAAAGGACAGAGACGTTAAAATTAGAGACCCTGACTCTGTGTTTCCATCCTGCCCTGTAAGACTGGCATGAACTTGGGTAAGTCATTCACCACCTAGGGGGCTAGTAAGGGACAAAAGGGACAATAACTTGAAAGGGCGTAAGTGCAAAATCTGTATATATGTATTACATGTGCTATATATAATATATGTAATATATGTGTGTATGTATGTATATATAGGATGTGCTTTATAGTCTGTATAAATATACACACACATATATAATGATGTATTAAATATATTGTCTATATTAGATATGATGTGTGCCCTACAGGCAACATATATAGACAATATCTATATACATTATATATACAGACTGCAGAGCACATCATTATTACAGAAACATTAAAAAGAAAATACAGAGTATAAATGTAATAGTATAGACACACATCTAAAAATAAACAGAAAAAAGTCTACACGTAATGATAAAGAGAATAAGATAGAAAAGAACAGGGATTACTTCAGAAAATGCTGAAGTTTTCTTTAGAATTGCAGGGTGGAGGAATGCATAATAACTTCAATTAAACGTGCAGTTATAGAAAACCTTAATTCATTCTTATTTCCTTGTAAATAAGAATAATATGTAGCATAGGAGTGGCAGAATAATCCAGTGCTTTATAATATTTTGAATTGCCTCAAAAATAAGGTGCTGCCTCACCATTCTAACACTGAACCTTCCAGCAGATTCCACTATGGCTGAGGAATGTGGTAATTATAAATTGAGAGGAAGAAATTTTGAAAATGACAAAAAGAATTAAAATGACACCGTAAGCATTGAATTTGAAAAGAAAGAAGGAGCTAGAATACTAGGTTACCTAGCCATTGGAATTAGATCCTTATTTAAATCGGAAGTGACAACTTAGATCACCTAACGTCCAATGCTAAAGTTCGCTGGGTGCCTACTGTACACGATGAAGATGGAAAATTGAATCCAGTGTGGTAATCAGATAAGGTGTAAATCCTTAAGGTTTTGGTCAAGTAGAAAATATTTTCAGATAGTAATAAAGTCACTTTTAATGTAGTTTATAAAACTTCAAAGTAACTTATTTTGAAAAAAATTGGCCTGAAGAAATTAACACTAAGTGTAAAATGTTGTAGTTGTCCTCTGTTAATAAAACAGCTCAAGACACAATAGAGTGCAATAAGTATACTCAATACGTTTTCAGAAAATGTCAAGGTCCTCATTACTCTAATTATCACTTTGAAAGTTAGGAGTTATTAGGCCCATAAAAAAGTCAACAAACTGAATGGACTTTCACTAAAACCCAATGCACAACATCAAGCTTATTTACATGAGAGATTTCACCAAAATCTGTACAATTAATTCTTGTTCTGGAGCACATCTGGGTGCCTTAAAAGCTTACTTGTGTCTTTGAGTCCTGCTTTGCAACACAGATGAGTTTAGTATTTCAGGAGCAGACACTAGGGGAAGTATTGAGCCTGCCAATTCAGAAACAGACACCAGCATGTCCTCCAGTCTTACAAAGACCACCTCTGTGAACTGCGTTAGGTTCGCATCAGGCCTTGCTGCCCTGACTTGTGTTGTGTTTTTAGTTTCCGAAGAATGCTAATCCTTTCTAAATGATCTGAGGAAAACTGAGTGTTGAAGCACACACGCAAAGTGAAAAGTGCCATTTAGCACATGTATAATTATTTCATGGCATACTGCAAATTAGCAAAGGCAGCTTTCAGCTTTTTAATCTTGTGTATGTTTTCTGGAAGCTGCTTCATATCCCCCTTTTCTAGGTTGATAGCTGCAGAGAAGAAAGGGAGTAGGGTATCAACGATATTTTCATGTGGAATAGCTTTTTAAAGACGGTGTAATAAAATCTCCATTAAAAGTGAACAAACATTGAATTCAGTATCTGCAGTATTCAGATCTTAAAAAACAAAACAAAACAAAACAAAAACTGGCTTAACCTCAGGAAATGGTATGAGCAATTATAGCTATTAAATTCACTTTGCAATAAATTTAATCCAGCAGCATATACCATTTAAGTCAATACCATGAATGACCATATCATGTGGACATACATACACATACTCATTTTTAATACTATGTAGTTTTAATCTTATAAATACTCTATATGGTATGTGCTAAGTGGAAGAAATGGTGAGTTTATGTGACCCAGTTTTCACCAAGATTCTGACATTAAATAATCTTTATGACAGTATATTAGCTAAAGCTATAGAAAGTAGAAAGGTAGTATCTCTGGCCCTAATAATTGATGATAATTCATAATTTTGAAAAAGAGAAAAAAATAAAGAAGTACATTCTATACTAGAAAACTCCCAAATGCCTGTAGTGAGAGCAATTTTTCTGTATTCTGTAGGGAGCTGTTCAAAACTCTAAGGGATTTCCCCTTTGTCTCACCATCAGACACCAACATGGTGCAAATAAATTTTAGGATAAGGTCATTTGTTTCTCTGCCCAGATATGGGATAATAGAAGAGAAAGTATTCAGCCTGTTCCCTACTTTTGGTAGGTTAAAATCAGTTGTATGTTTTAGAAAAATTGTGAAAAAAAAAAATGATACATTTCTGATTTCCTGTTTACCTGTCTGCGCAACAACTCGTTGAAAACTGGAACATTATTTTTTTACTGACCACAGAACAGTGTTTCTTGTCTAGAACCTTCTGAATGAATGCTGTTTGAATTAATCAAGGCATTCATGAATTTCCCAATAGCCTCTTAGCTTGTATCACTGTGAAGTGCAGAGATGACAATATGGTAGAAAGGGGAAAATACCTACAACGTGTCTGCTGTGCACCTCAGCTCACTCTTGCCCTATCCCCAGTCCCAGCTCTCTCTCAGAGTTGTTTTGTTCTTTACAATCAGTGCTAGTAGGTTTTCATCTTTCACTGGAAAATGGATGATGAACAATATCCAGAAATATGTTTAGTGTGTAATTCTTTGCCAAATGTCCACCATTTGCCAAGCATTGTATCTGGGAATATTAACAGAGACTTAGAAGATAATATTTAATGCTCTTTGACTATTTATTTCTGTTTATAATAGCACCATTAAAATATTTGCAGAATTTTTAAAAACTTTCTACCATGTATTGGATATCAATTCTCACAATCACTTTATGAATTAAGTGTTACTATTATTTCCCACTTTCAGATGAGGAAACTAAGGCAAAGAAGAATTAATCAACTCCCCCGAATTAATACAGCTAGTTCTTCCAGCACCAGGATTTGGACTGAAGTAGTCTGGCTTTGGAGAAGAGCTCTTAACCAATAAGCTATGTAGTAAAGGTTTTCTGGGTGGTGATGTGAAAGCCTTAGCCATGTTCTATGGTTTCTGTGAGAAGCATATTTTTATACTGTAATATTGCTCATTCTGTGACTTGGTCATGAATTTCAAGCAAAACAATCACACATGTGCTAAACCACCCAAAAGAAATATATCAATTTGATAAAAGCTTTTTGTTTGAATTATCAGTTGAACATTATTTATTTACAAGCCTTCAACAAGTTGTAGCATTCACACAAATATAGTAACTAATTTTAACTCCCCTTTGTGAACCTAAAATAAAAATGGGGTAATTGATATTTTGGTACACAGAATTCTGCTCTACCTAAAAGCACACTTAGCATTTTTCTTTAGTAACTTAAAAGGGTATTTGATAATTCACAAAGAATCCCAAAGCTTATGGCCTTTTGTTTGAAAATGTTGTTTTATGAATTGAATTCCCTCTTACATGCTTTATGAATAAATCCTGTATCTTAGATTTTAATGATGTTTGTTTTTATTTGGCCTTAGTCTTTTTGCCCTTACAAGGAGATTTTAAGATTATGAATATGAAGAGCTCTAGAGCAGTCTTTCCCTAGAAGTGAAATGACATCTGGCTAAATGGATTCAGTGGTTTAAGAGATGCCTGTCAGTCATATACTTTTTTTTATGTCCTAATTTGGACATTGTTCTCAATCAAAATGCTTTATTGTTCTACAACATTTTGCCGTCATTTTTCTGGAAGTATTGTAAAGTCTTTCTCTTTTCACTGTAAGTGTTTAATAGTTCATTCTTTGTTTATCAAATATTTATGAAGAGTCTACTATGTGCCAGTACTGCTTATGAGTTGGCAATATGAAAGTAAATTACATGTTGCATGATTTCTAAATTGCTTGCATGGCATAAAATATCAATTAATATAAAATAAGGTATGCAGTATATACAAATATATACATATGTGTGTATATATGTGTGTATATATGTGCGTGTGTGTGCATATATATACTATGAAGTATATATACACATATGTATATGTATATAGATATATATGTGCGATAAACTTCACAACAAAATAAAAACCTATAATCCAACCAAAGAACAGAATATCATCAAAATCATCAAATTTTTATGTCCATTCCCTATTCCATTTTCCCCTGCCTCCCTTCAAAAGATAACCACTATGTAAACTTGTTTTTTTTTTTTTTAAATTTCCTTTTTTTTCTTGATTCTTCTTATCTTCCTTCTCTTTCTTTAGAAGTTTTAAATATAGGCATATATACCTACTTTCACTGTTTTGTAATATTTTATTCTTTAAAAGGATGCATATTTATCCACCTCCTATGAAAGAAACTTTGAGATATTTTCAGATTTTGCTATTGTGAACAATATTGCAATGAACATTCTTAGGTAGGTTTCTTAATGCATCTTTTAGAATTTCTTGCCTATATGCCACAGTAAAATTGCTATAGATAATGGGAAGATACACAATTTTAAGAGTGTGACAAGTTGCTTCCAATATGATACCAAATTTTACTGTCATCAACCTTGCATAAAATTCCCCACTCAATGTTTGAAACTCTCAGATACCTTAAATTTTGTACAAATTTAGTGTTTACTAAATAATATTATAATATGGATGTTTTACAATTTCAGTGGTTTCTAACAAAGTTTAATACCTTTTATATGTATATGGATAGTTATTTCCTCTTCTATGAAGTGCTAGTTCATTTCATTGACTCACTTCTTTTTTATTTACTATTTTAACATAACATTAAAGCTTTGAATCTATGAATAAGTAATTTTGATGTATGGTGTGAGTTAGAAAGTGCCATTTCAATTATTTTTTAATGGATATACAATTGGTCTGGCACCATTTGTTTCCTGGTTGATCCACTCCCAAGTGTTCTTCAAAGCCATCTTTCTTATATGTCAAATGTAAAACTGCTTCTGATATCTCTATTCCATTCCACTGGTACTTCTCCATTCCTGTGCCAATAGGTCATGGACTTAATTAGCTCTATAACTTGTTCTTATTTTTCTTTTTCAGGAGTACTTGTATTATCATTAGCCATCAAATAATTTTTTAAAATTACATTACATTTATTCATCCGTTTGGAGAGAACGATATTTTTACGGTATGAAATCTTGTTAGATATGAAGACATTTACTATAATATCTTAAATAAAGTTTTATATTTTTATATTTATGAAGGTTTTACTGTTTTTATTTCTAGTTGCTCTCCTATGATTTCTTCTTAAATCAGTTTTGCTAAGTGATATTTTATAGAATTACAGTCTCTAATAAATCAAACATTTTATATATACATTTTAAATATTTTTAAAACTTTGCTAATTTTAATTGTTTGAACTATCAATATTTGTGAAATGTGTGTTAAAATTTCCCACTGCAGTGTATCTTTACAAATTTTTCTCTGGAATTTCAATACAGTTTTGTTCTATATATTTTGAGACTTTATTATTTAGTACATTCCAGATATTCTGTAAATTGAACTTTCAATTTTCAGTAATTGTATTTAGTATTTGAGGTTGCTTAATAAAGAGGCAGTTAATATATTTATTATGGGCATATTATTTAGCCAATGATATCTGAATAAATTGTTTGTTCAGAATTAACATATAGCTTGGCATAATAGTTTTTTTTTTTTTTCATTTAATTGCACTAAATCTTTATATTTAATTTTCCCCAAATGTGGTCATTTGCTCTATCTCATAGTAGAAATACTTATCAAATAATAAAAATTAAAATCCTTTCCAATCAACAGAACAAACTTTTAAAAATCTATTTTGAATTCACTATTCATTTATTTAATATTTTAAGCCCCAGCGTCAAGTGATCATGTTACTTAGTCCATGTCATGCAGTTGTCATTGGTTCCTACTTGAATCCTAATATTCCCTCTCATCTCTCAATCCCGGTTTTATCAACCTCCCTCAACAGGTACCAACATTAGTGAAGTTTGTCTATGTTTCTCAATTGTTTGTTTTCGCACCTATGTATTCCAGAACAAATAATGAATGCCTTGTGTCTATGGCATTTTAATAACTCATTAATGTGATAGATATTCGTTTTCACATTTTGAGTTGACATTCTTTTTTGTATTTAGTCATGTGTTATTCATATAGTTCATTGCTTTTGACTGCTATGCATTGAGAGCATATTGCAGATTCACAATCCATTAAATTTAATTCATCTCAGTAATGTTTAGGCCATCTCTAATTCTTTGCTTTCACAAACAGTACTCAGCTTGTCTCCTTGAGGCATATCTCCTTGAGGACTAGCATGAACAATTATCTGGGCTACATTTTCAGAGTATAATTGCTGGATCACAAACATTTAATTTTACTATGTGCTACCATATTATTATTCAAATAGCTGCACCAACAATGCTTCAAAATGCATACACATATTTGAGACTGTGGGGG
This sequence comes from Theropithecus gelada, assembly GCF_003255815.1. Lineage (NCBI taxonomy): Eukaryota > Metazoa > Chordata > Mammalia > Primates > Cercopithecidae > Theropithecus > Theropithecus gelada. The sequence continues at coordinate 80,013,595 of NC_037671.1, read as the reverse complement.
AACACAGAGAGAGAAAAGAGAGCCAGCTGGTAAAAATATGGGAATATATCTATGCAAAATATGACTGGGACATTTTTTGGAGTTACATTGAATTTACACATAATGTTAAGGAGAATTAATGTCTTCCAATTCATAGGAAACTTTTCCATGATAAAAAAACTTTTCCATGATAAAACTCTTCCTATATTCACATCTTTTATTATCTTTTAATACAATTTTAAAACACTCTCCATGCCATTGTTGGCATTCTTTGATAATTGCTAAACATCAAATACTTAATAGACTTATTTTCAGCCATTGAAATACTTATGTTTTTTCTGTTACTTTTCTAGTTGATTATTGCTAATGTAAAAGAAAATCTCTGTTGCAAATGTTGAATGTGTTTTTGTTAACTTTATTATTATAATATTAATTTTAACATTTTGTTGGTTTTCCTGGGTTTCCAATGAAACTGACAATATCATTTACAAAAAATCCATGTAAATGACATATACAATAGATACAAATAAGGTAATTGTTTAGACAATTTATAAGAGTGAGTTGATGATCATCAATACCAAAGAAGAATTTTGAAAAAAAGAGTAAAGTACAACAATAAATGTAATATAGTAAACATCAGAGTTGAGTCGGGGCTTGGCATTTCATAATGTCAACATTACTCTAACACTGGGCATTTGTCTTTGTATAGTCTTTCTTATTCATGTGATGACAAAAATAAATATCTCCACTACTCCAGTGAATTTTTGCACTAGTTGTTTACTGATCCAGTTTATGAACAGGCCTTGATATAAAATACATTAGTGAACAGTGATGATGAAAAGGCTCTTTGGTGAAAATGCAATTACATATGTGCAAAAAATTAAACGATAAAATATTGTCATTTTTTAGCACACTTGCAAACACTCATGAAGCCTAATTCCATTTAAACAATTCCCACAAAACATGTTCAATCTGGCATTGCCTTCTTAGAACTTGCTTTATGAGCATTGATTAATCCATTTTTAAGATAATGTTGGACATGGATAAGTTATCCTTAGAAATATCTCCTGCAAAATGAAGTTTTTCTCTTATTTGCAAAAATAAAAGAAGTTATGTAGGTGATATATGCTTGAATCTTCCCATTGAAAAATATGTTAGTCTAAGAAAATTCTTTATGAAGAAAACATGTTTTTAACAAAATGAAAGTGATAATTTTTAACAATTAGAGGTTCATGAAAAATAGTCAAATGAGTAACTTCTTTCTTTGCATATGATACTATTAATGGTAAGACTGCATCACCTAAATAAAATTGAATATGAAAAATGATCATGTTTGAAATACTTGCAGGGTGCCCAGAAATATACCCTAAGTTAAAAATAAAAAAAGATTATTTCACTATGCTGAATTTTCAATTTAAAGTTTTCAGCTAAATACTAGATATAATATTTTAATCATAATACCATGTTGATGCCATAAAGATTTTTTGAATAAATTTTAAGTCATTAGACTTTGCTTGCAATAAAGATATGTAAGCAGTTTCTAGCAATCATATTAATTTAAATTAACTGATCTTACCAACACTCGGCCATTAATTTATTCAATAAATATTAACATGAGCACCTATACCTGGTCACTGCCCTCAGCAAAGGAGACACAATTTAAGAAAAAATTGACAGAGTCTCAAATGGTGATGACAATCTAGTGGTAGAGATATATAATAAAATAATTATTAACTTTGTAAGTGGCTAAATAAGAAATTTCAGTAAAATACGATGGATAATATGAGAAAAAAATACAGTGTGCAATGGAAGCACGTTCAAGGGACTCCGACTCCAATCTAGGGGAGATGTTTAAGGGAGAGTCATAAGTCTTTAAGGGCATTGACCTATAGACTAAGACATGTTTGATTTCAAGTTAGGTCAGTGAATGGGGAGAAGGAAGAGGAGAAGGCAAACAATATTCTAAGCATACATGAGCACTGCCTGTTGGAAGTAAAGCAGTGAGACAGAGCCTGGCACAGCTGTGGAGCTGAAATAAGTCCCAATGACTGTAGCTTGGCAGGAGTAAGAAAATCGCCTAGAAAGTAGTTTGAGGAGGAAGCTACTAGTCAGGTGCTGAAAGTCTCATAAATCCTGTGAGTTCACTAGCAATCTTGGCACCCTAAGGCATCTGAAACATATTTTAATTTCAAGGTCATGCTAGCAGCATAGGCAGGGAATCTGAGAAAGAGAAAATTTTAATAATGACGGACAAGAAGGCACAGTCAATGGAACTCTATGATCAATTAGGTATAGAGGGGTGAGGTAGTGGGAAAAGTAAAAAATAGCCCTCAGATTCCTGGTCTCAGAAAGCGGAGAAATATGATACCATTCACTACAATTAGGAATTAAGAGAAGAAGAAATAAGAAAAGTTTCAGGTTGGAAGTCACATTTGATGTATCTGGAAGACACTGATGTACAGATTTCCACTAAAAAGTGGCAAGCTAGAACATAGGAGAGACAGCTGAGCAGAAAATAGGACTTTGGGAATTATTCATTAGACTTTGATAGTTGAAGGTGTATAGGAAGTTGAGATATCTCAGAGACTAGGATAAGAATGAGACTAGGGAAGGCTAGAAAGTATTGAAAAGTGTTTTAAAATGTAGTATTAAGACCTCCAGACTGGACGCAGTGGCTCACGCCTGTAATCCCAGCACTTTGGGAGACCAAGACGGGCAGATCACGAGGTCAGTAGATCGAGACCATCCTGGCTAACACGGTGAAACCCCGTCTCTACTGAAAAATTAGCCGGGGTGGTGGCGGGTGCCTGTAGTCCCAGCTACTCGGGAGGCTGAGGCAGGAGAATGGCGTGAACCCGGGAGGCGGAGCTTGCAGTGAGCCGAGATTGCGCCACTGCGCTCCAGCCTGGGAGACAGTGAGACTCCATCTCAAATAATAACAATAATAATAATAATAATAATAATAATAATAATAATAATAAAATAAAGAACTCCAGATCTTACCAAATGGTAACATTTCTTAAGAAATAGTAGGTTTTATTAAAATTAACTTGTCAATATAAAAAGAAGAGAGTAATGCATGAGTATGATAGCCAAGTATATTTCAACTCTTAAAACCTTCGTATCTATTGAAAAGACCATCCAAAGTGTTATGTAAGTGACCCATGATTTGACTTTTGTTTCAAGATCTTTAAAAAAATCATTGAGAAGTCTTCCTATTGTGTGTTTATTTCCAAACAAAAACAGTTTAACATGCAGAGTAGTTTCCTTCAGATTTTTGCTAAATATATATTTGAGTAAGGGTCTCACTCTGTCCCTCAGGGTGCTGGAATGCAGTGATGCCTTCATGGATCAGCGTAGCCTCAACCTCCTGGGCTCAAGCAGTCCTCCCACCTCAGCCTCCAGGGTAGCTGGGACAACAGGCTCATGCCACCAACCTGGCTTTTTTTTTTTTTTTTTCACTTTTTTGTAAAGATGGGGTCTTGCTAAATTGCCCAGGCTAGTCTTGAACTTCTGGCCTCAAGTGATCCTCTTTCCTCAGTCTTCCAAATTGTCAGGATTATAGGCATGAGCCACCACACCCAGCCATATTAAATACATTTGCTTTGATTTTTTTCAATTTTAAGTCTGCCAAACAAAGCATGGCTTTTTCTTAGTCCGTTTTCACACTGTTATAAAGAACTACCTGAGACTGGGTAATTTATGAAGAAAGAAAGTTTAATTGACTCACAGATCTGCATGACTGGGCAGGCCTGAGGAAACTTACAATCATGGTAGAAGGTGAAGGTGGAGCAAGGACCTTCTTCACCTGACAGCAGGAGTGAGAAGAATGAAGAACAAAGGGGAAGAGCCCCTTATAAAACCATCAGATCTCATAAGAACTCACTCACTATCACAAGAACAGCATGAGAGAAACCACCACCATGATCTAATCACCTCCCACCAGGTCCCCCCACCTTGACATGTGGGGATTGTAATTCCCGATGTGGTTTGGGTGGGCACACAGAGTCAAACGATATGAGTTTTTAAATACAAAAGACCACATTAAAATTGGAGGTTAAGCCTAGTTTATTCTTTTATAGTTCTTTATTAAAATAAATTATTAAATAATTATAATCAATTGGTAGAAGCCTAGTTTATAAGTGCAAAACTAAGAAAAAAATCCTGTGGTTTAAAGAAAGAAAGAATTCAGGCATATAGTTTTGGGAACGAACTTTAGTCAGAAAACTGACCCTCTGAGATACACTGTAACACAAATCTACATGCCTGAAGACAATTTATTAGTTTATAATAAACATTCCTAGCAATAACCCAGCTAAAAATCACTAGGGACAAGCTACTTTTGAACATCCTAAAGCTCTCTTTACAGCTTAAGAACGGAGTCAACCTAATTTGTAAGCAATTAAAATCTGTAAACCTGCGCATTTTAATCTTTCCTTAAAGCAGGTGGAAATGAAAGTATGCACATATAATGTTGAGCAGCTTTGAAGAAATGGACATATAGAGTGGAAAAGTAAGAGAGGCCAAGAATTAAAGTAACTATGTGCCTGATAAGACAATTATTATTTACAATATTATTAAATATCTTGAAGAAACAGTATATTGTTTTCTGTAATTTTCATTATCTTGTATATTTTTATCTATCAATCGTGTTTTATTCTATCTGGGGTTAAGTTATAATTAATTTTCTGATCCTCTCCTCAGGAACTTTCTCCATTAATTTAAATGCTTAATATTTTGTCAACATGGAACAATAGTTGCTCAACAAATGTAAATTTACTCACTCTTTTCCTTCCTGTTTAATTATGCAAATAATTAAAAGATATTAAAGACTTAACAGACAATGCAAGCCTGAAAGTTTAAGTCATGAAATTTTGATTCCTTGTTGTAATAAAAAGAATAAACTACTAAAAGATAAGCTGAGTGAAAGGAAGAACACTATGCCTCTGAGAAAGCATTGTGAGCTTTGACGTGAACCTGAGGACAAAATGTTTCGGGCACTTTCCAATCCCAGAGAGCTACTGTCCACCTATGATTAAGACTCTCAGAGACAGACCATATTTATATTCCTAATTAATGCCTTTTATGTTTTCCTCCTTAGCTGTCTGTGCAGCAAAACTTTGGGGATTCCTCTGCTTCTTGTCAGAAATGACGAAGGAAGTCAAATTTGGCATGCTCTGAAAGTAACACAAAGATTAACTTCATGGGGAACACGTTGCCAACCAAGTCAGAAGTTTTAAGGGAAACTTCGTCCTGATACTGACTCTACCAATGCTTTCCACTGTTCCTGTCTCGCAGAGCACAGAATCTGCACCGCTGGTCTAAATAAGGAGCAGATAGAGGGGGAATCCAACAGCCTAACAAGACATCCATCTCACAAACCAGGGGATATATTCAGTGTGTGTAGTCTTATATAACTTATTAACATATGTTCTGTCTTCTGGCTACCCAGAAAGGAATTATCAAAAAGACAGTATATATTCCATACTTAGTGAATATAAATACATTATTAAATTGAAGTTTAAATCATATTTTTTAAATATAGCATGGTTTAATGGATTATTTTGTTGTGTTATGGGCTATAATTAAAATTACAAATTTAATGTCTTTATGTCAAAACACCGTTAAAATATTTCCCTGATAGTTATAAGGAAACCTCCTAGAAATGCAATATCAATAAGTGAGAAGAAGTGCTTTGTCACTATAATTTGGCCATAGTAACTCACATTTTAGGAGGATCATGACACCCTGCTTCTTCCCTATGTCACACACTGCCGTAACTTCCAAATTTAAGTACTAACAGCTTTTTTTCACTGCTGAAAAATGCAGGAATTATCCTGCTATATTATAAAAGTTTAGACCACGTCATATAAAAATAAACTAAAAAATAAAAACCACAAAAGGTCTGATTGACACCTATAGGGAGATCTAACATGAAAATAAATTGTGTCTTTTCCAACCATTTTATTTATTCTGTGTTTCTGCAATAAGTCAATATTGTGTTCAATTAGAAATAGGATATAAGCTTTTATTAAACACTTTCAGGAAGCATGATATTGAAATAACATTTCATCTATGTGAATGTGATATTTCTTCAACTTTATTTAGAGGTGTTCAGTGCATGACAAAGAGGGATAAAAAATTGTCTCCATGTGACAGAAAATGTCTCCCTGAACCTATAAGAGCTGACCTTTCATTTCCAAGTTTGTCTTTGCTTATTTGCGGAAGAAACAGTTCTGTTGAGAAATGGAAGTTGGTTCTTTCACTTAGGACTTGATACTTATAACATTCAAAAGGCTTAGAGACTTTCGATCAATAAACAAGATCACTCAGATTCATAAGCTGATAGAAAAAGATACATTTAAACATTTTTAGAATTAAGTATTTTATCAATTCTATTAAACATTCAACTATCTCTCATATACAAAAATTCAAAGGCACAAACAAAAACACAAAAATTTAGGATAATTATAAATTGGATATTAATAGATTTCAGATCAAACATACACATTCAAATTTTAATATACAGTAAACATTTAATATTTTACTTATAGAAATGGTGGTCTATGAATATTTCTTTCCTTCCTCTCTATTTTTTAAATTTGGCTATTTTACAAAATTCATAGTTATTTCTAATTTTATGTTTAGAATAATTAAATATTTTAATATGCTGTACTTACTAACAGTAATTGTTCTTATTCTGAGTTTCTCTGGTTGTTACAGATTTTGTTTCCAGTGACGTATTAGTAAACCTTAGTCCTTTATGATAAAACGGATTAATTAATTCTTGTAATTGAAATTTTTAAAAAGTGGACTTATTTGAATGATCAATTCTCTCTATGCTTTGAATACTATGCTTTGTATTTTTAAAGACCTTACTCAGTAACCCATAGAAAATTACACTAGATCATTACTTCTTATAGCAATTTATCGAATTTGGAAAGATAGAATTTTAAAATAGAAAAACGGAAGATATAATTCCAGCCCTGTTACTTAGCAGTAAAATTCCATCAGAAAATGCTCCTGACTTGTGTAAACCTCAGTTTTCTCATTTATAAAAGGGATGTAGAAGATAAAGTGGCAATGAGTCTGTCTTCCCAGTATTAACTCTGCTGGTTACTAAGTATAGCCAACATGCTCTTGGAGATGAGGTTGACTCAGCTATCAGTTTGAAGGATTATATTAGTAATTCCAGTTAGACTTACTGCTTCTGATAACCTCATCCTAATTCGCTATGACTCCTTCTTAACGCAGAGAATGGGTCAGGTGATTCAATCCAGACCAAATAGACAAAAGGGGAATTTTTCTGGAAGCTCTGGGCCAAACAACATTAACAACAAAAGATAAGAACCAGCTTTCTCTCTGCATTCTTCTCTCTTCATCTGCCTTCTTGATGCTTGTAGCATGCTGCAGATACAAAGCAACAAAAAGTGCTGCAGTCATTTTGTCACCATGAAGTACCGGCCTTAGGGTAACAATACTACCATAACAGGCAGAGCAGAGAGACAAAAAGAAACTGGATCTTTGAAGTCATGACTGAGTCACAAAATCAAACTGACCAACTCTAGACTTTCCTGTTACATATGTCAATAAATCCCCAATATTTTAAAATTGCACTTAAAGTGTTTGTTTTTTCTATTGTTATTGTTTTGCCAATTATTTTCTACTTTCATCAGCAGGGTAATAACTGCCAAAAAGATACAGTTTAAACCAATGATGTATTTTATTCATTTTCCAAATTTTATACAGCCAACATGTTTCATTTTCTAGCATCAAAAAAGAAAAAAGAAAAGTCTTTCTGTATGCTTCTCATTGTGTATGCCCTTCCAAATGTTCTCTTCCCTCTTTGTCACCTGTTTCTATGCCTTAAAAGATGCACTTTTGTGGATTATATCAAAATGTGTCCCATGCCCACTGGCTTCTGCTGAGATCTGGAAGGCCAGCAGGAGATTGAAAGCAAGAGGAGGATGAGGTTATGTTTGCCTTGGCATCCTGCCTAAGCACTGGCATTGAGCTGAATGTGCCCCTCCACTGATGGCCACTGCATCTCCCAAGGCTGCTTAGTTTCTGTGGCTGTCTTCTTCAGGGTCTGAGAAGCTCCACCCTTGCCTTTCCCCATTGGCCTAAGAGTGGTAAGAGCATGGTGACATTGCACTGGGTTACTGTGCTTCTTGTGTTTTACAAAGTTCACATATTTGTAAATAATTCCTTGGCAAATATTCTTAAACTATCCTAGTGTGAGTGTACCGTCTACTTCAGGTTAGAACTCTAACTGAGAGAATGTATGATTAAAATCGGATGAAATAGTATTAACTGAATTATTCTGTGGCCTGGTCTACATAAGTGCTAAATGTGATTTAGAGTAGAGGTCATTTACTCATTGTGTAATTGATAAACCTTTCAAAGCACATGCACCGGGATGGAAAATGTTAATTGGGTGGCTTCAGAGAGAGTTTCCACTAGCTATTACTAAAAAGATTTTTCAAGAAATTTTGTAAACTGTTATTAAGAAATTTGGTAATATGCTTTGTGTAATAATGAAGTTCTTTCATTAAAAGCATAAGCTGTTATGATGCACAATGAACTATCACTATATTAGGTTTATTTTATGTCTCTTTATTAAGTTATTAAGTTTTAAGGTCCTACTCAGCTGTTCTCAAGTCTAATATATACCATAATTGATCATTTAGTTACTAAGTGTTCAATAACAATGGAACATATTTACTGTGCTACACATTATTTGAATAACTAGGCCATTGTGGAATAGTTCTTGGACATAAGCAGCTTTATACCAAGGCACTCAAAGATGCAAAAGGAGTTATCTCATGCTATGAAGATTTCAATAATGACTTTAAATTATAGTAGTTGTGTACAATCCTAATGCATTATGAACAGAAGACCTAAACTGCATTCTACCTTCTAAATAGAGCAATTATGTTCAGTCCCCTAAAGTTCTTGGTACATAAGTCTATTTTGAATGCACATAATATAGTGTGGCAGTCCAGAAATTACGTAAATACCTAATTCCACTATGGTTTATGAGGGTGTGGGTGGACGGAGAAGATTAGTTTTAAATTTTTATTGTTGTACATTTAAAATGGCTACTTATCACCACTGATCTAAATAGACAGTGACTCCTTGAATATGCACTAAATCTCAGTAAAGGGTTTCTTTTGACTGTCTTATGAATAATCACAAGATACAGTTAGATACTTCTGTTTCTGATTTAATAGATTGTATATACTTACATATACTAATTGTATGCTATTACAAATGTGATTTATCACTCGTCCAAAATTTACAAACTCCAGAGAGTAAGGCACTAGAATGTAGTTTTTATTTATATCTAGTAAGCATCAAACTTATAACTCTGATTCTTATCCAAAGTTTTTAAAAAAAAAATTGTAACTAAAGCAACATAATCAGCATGTGATGACAAAGGTGTGATAAAGGAGAATAAAGAGGAAAGGAAAGGAAAAATACTTAATTTATTATAATCTGAACTATTAGAGGAAATTTGTGGATGAAAAAGTAGAAGAAAAACATAGTCTACTTTTAATAGTACCTGATAAACCTTCACTCCTGTCCCTGAAATAATTTATTTGTTTTTCTTTGTCTTCATACCCCCTCTACCTCATCAGATTTGTCAAGAACTCCAAAACTGAAACAGTATGATATAATAGTGGTCATTTCTGTGAGGAGTCAAAAACAGTGATGAGTGGTCTGGCTCCTCTTTTGTGTGCACAGTTACAAGTAAGTTATATTTATTGTGTAATTGAATTTTCCTTAAATCATAGTTATGAACTGACTCAGACATGTTAAGTTACTTAGTAAAGGGTTTGACCTCATATGAAAGCTCAAAAATCATTAATTTCATTAATTCTCAAAAGGCACTTTAAAGATCATTGAATTGAATTATGTAATTTTTACAAAGCAATTAAGAACTGGGAAGTTCTTAAGTTCTTAAGAAGTTGTGTCTTTTTTCCTCAAATTCTGCATATAATGTATTTCAATCAATTTTTTTTAATTAAGCTTTGTGTTATACAAAACAGTTAGTCTTTTAACAACTAATAATGTGATTTATGTATACCAAGTCTATAATTAAATTAAATTAACATCTTTACATTCTACAAGAAAAAACTATTCACTCAATGGTGTTAAATATTTTATGCATGCTTCTGAAATGAATTTTAATACAAAAAAATTAAAAGATGCATGATATAATAATTTAGGCATATTTATAAATAGTCTCACTTTTATTTAATGGAAACAAGTACAGCTATCAGTTTAAAGAACTTACTGTTTGCACCTTTCTGTATTTGTATCAGGATGGTATGTAGGCCCATGAAAATACCAGTGATTGACATTCTTTATAGTTTGAATTAAAATTACCTATATTAAATACCAAAAAAGATTAAAAACAGATGTTTGTCAAGTTCAGTTTTATGAACTTTTATAAATTTCATTAAATTTCTTTAAACAAATCTGGAGATCACACACTTACTGATTATATATAATTGCATTTTGCTTAATAGTAGCTTTTTCCTAAGAAACTTGGGAAATGGATTATAAAACTTCACCACAGTGATTAAAAATATATGCAGAGGCTGGGTGTGGTGGCTCACGCCTGTAATCTCAGCACTTTGGGAGGTCGAGGGGGGATGATCACTAGGTCAAGAGATCGAGACCATCCTGGCCAACATGGTGAAGCCCCATCTCTACTAAAAATATATAAATTAGCTGGTCATGGTGGCCAGCACCTGTAGTCCCAGGTACTCGGGAGGCTGAGGCAGGAGAATCACTTGAACCCAGGAGTGAACCAAGACCATGCCACTGCACTCTAGCCTGGTGACAGAGAGAGACTCTGTCTAAAAAAAAAAAAAAAAAAAAAAAAAAAAAATTTATATATATATATATATGCAGAAATGTTAAAATGTATCAATAATCACAAATATAATATGTTAGAATCTTAACTGTTGATTTAAGCTTTGGGTTTCTGTTTAGAATCCTAACTGATGGTATGTGTGATTCAAATTGTATAAAATAGACTTAACTGAAGTTTTTGTGTGGCCTGTCCTGAATTTCCTACCTGAATTTATTTTTAATTTTCAATGATTTTAGCGAAGCCTTTAAAACCTTACAAAGCAAGAATGTAAAAAAGTTTGCCATTACTTTTTATTTAACTCATGAAATTTTCTAAGCCTGGAATTATCTCCACTTTATTAATTATTGTGATGAAGGCAGAAGAAATGTTTTTCTCTACCTTGTCTTACTTGCTCACTATAAGGTGCCTTACATTCAGGCTGAAATCAGTGGATACTTTATTTAAATTTGTGGTCATGAGTATATAAGTAAATATTATTGATAGAGACAGGAGATAGCCAAGTGTCCCTGGCAAAACTCTGCCTTTAAGCCTAAAACAGCCTGAAGCCTGAAAAATTGGACTGCTGGTCCTAGATGAAACCCACCCTTTGCCAGCTGATTGTCTCTGAATACTGCATACTGGGAGGATGGAAGGAAGACTGAGGAAGTTTGTGCCATTTGCAGGGGTGAGGAGCCTGGCCTCTTCGTTTCCTGGATAGTGACCTGGGATTCGATCTGTCAGGTGGGAGACCTACTAGCAGAACTGTCTCTAGCTTTGCTGAGTTCCTCTTTCCTTTCTTCCTTTTTACCCAATAAACCCTACCCAAGTCACCCTACATGCATCGATTTGCCTAAATTTTCCTGGTCGTGTGACAACAACCTGTTTTTCTGCACGACATTTTTGTTGCCCAATGTGGGGCCTTGGAAAGGGTGCATGAAATGTGGACCCCAAACCTCTCACTCTCATTTTTGAGCCTTTGGTCATACAGCATTTTTCTTCTCTTCTGGGGGGACAGTAATGGCATCTATCTATTCTTTTAAAATATGGAAGGTGGTCAACACACACCCCGATGGCCACAGGCATGTGTGCAGGACAGCTGAGACAGCGGCAACTCCCTGCCCCACTTCCTTCCTGGTGGGGGCACATGCCTGTGTCTGCTGTATGTGTGTGTGGTGTCCTGCAGCCATGCAGAACAGCCACTGCCCAGGCCCCAAGGCAGCCTCGGGGGCCCAGGCCCTGTGCAACTGGCTGACCAGACTTTCACTTGGTCTGAGCCAGGCGGAAAGGAATCCATTTGTATAAGAATAAGACCTTCTTCCCCTAGGCATCTTTCCAACCCTGCATTGTAACTTTTTTTTTTTTTTTCCTTCTCTCTACCTTGTCAGCAGTGAACTCTTAAGCAAGAGCTTTTTTCTTTTTTCTTTTTAGAAGACATTTTACTAGGCCAGGAATGATAAGGATCACTGATTATATTCTCTGTAAAGTTTTAATTAAGAAAAAGGATTTGTGAGGTTTCTTTTAAGCTGTAACCAATCTGGTGTGCTTTATATGACCTTCTGTATGGTCAGCAGCAAACTGCTGCAGGCCACTGTCTTGTGTTCTGCCCTTGAGAGCATGACCTGTAGCCACGTGGCAATGTTTTATTCTAGCCTTCACCATTTTACAATGGCACCTGGGTTCAATCCTGACTTAGAGAATGAATACTTTCGAGGTGATATCTGTGTGACTTGGGCCATTTGCTGATTTTCTTCCCCTCCGTGAACAACTTCTAGCCTTTTCTTAAATCTTCCTTTCTCCGGGTTACTTTTAAATTTTGTAAGAACTGCTTACCCCCTTAGAAAATACCTCATACACTTGTAGTTAAATCATAACCTTAATTGAGGCTTGTTGGTTTCACTTGTGAGGTTACTTTTAGTAAGATTTAAAAGCCAGAAATATTGGCCACTGGGTGTGGCTAAAGTCGGGTAACAGCAAATTTAAAAGGATTTTCTTAAAGAGTGCTCAGCTTAACTAAAAGTGGATATCCAAGTTATAGGTATATTTAAAAGGCCTTTATGTTTTTCTCTTCTGAGATTTTGTTTTCCTGGAAGTTTTTTTTCTCAGTCAACTGAATTCTTTTTCTCCATTTTGTCTTACCCATTCTTAATGCATGCATGAGAGGCCAATAATCAAATTAAGAAATTGGCAAATGAAAAGTCTTATGACTGCTGTGTTTTCTTCTGCCTGTCTGTGTAGTTATATATGTGTTGTGTGTGATGTCTATAAAAAAGATCTCTAGGCCGGATGTGGTGGCTCACATCTGTAATCCCAGCACTTTGGGGGGCTGAGGTTGGTAGATCACCTGAGGTCAGGAGTTCAAGACCACCCTGGCCAACAGGGAAAAACCCCATCTCTACTAAAAATACAAAAATTAGCTACACATGGTGGTAAGTACCTGTAATCCCAGCTACTCAGAAGACTGAAGTAGGCGATTCACTGGAACTCAGGAGGCAGAGGTTGCAGCGAGCTCAGATCATGCCACTGCCCTCCAGCCTGGATGACAGAGTGAGACTCTGCCTCAAAAAAAAAAAAAAAAAAAAAAAAAGATAATTAATTGGCCCAAAGAAAAATAACTACTTGAATCGAATATTGTTAAAGGAAAGATAAAAGCTGTGGTACCTTTTAGTTCATTGGACTTTAATCTTTGAGAAATAAAAGCAGCCTTAAAGATTATTGGTAAAATGCAGGTGTCATCGAAAAGTAAATTTTTGCCCAGGGTTAAATGATTGTTTTGAATTTAATAAGATAAAGCTGAAGGTCTAAATAAATAGTGGAAGGTTTGTAAAAATTAATCTTGCAAAAATTCCATGTGTGAACATATTAACTAAATTCAAAAGGGTATTACATGGTTTTTCTCTCAATTGAGCATTGAAATAAAAGCACAACAAGGCACTCTTCAGGCACTAATCTGCTCTTGAGCAAAATTTATAAATGGTTTTAAAACTATGGTTTTAAATGGGTTATAAAACGGTTTTGCTTTTTAAAATTTCTGAGTCATCATTTTGGCAAAATAAAAAACTTATGGTAATCTGGAATTCTATTTCATAACATCAAGTATTATAAACCTCTGACATTTGACAGGCTTCCCAATATCAAACTTAAGTTTCGAAGTTGTCTTTCCTGATGCCTGGCTTTTGGATGCTACAGAAGGCTCCCAGAGTGTCCAAAAGAGAGGTAAACAAGATTATTTGATGTGTTTGGATACATGAGATTGCCAAAATGGTGTTCAATCTTCTTTAGGTTATATTTTGGTAAATAATACTAATATATGTTCCAAAATTATATGGAATTTCTAAAATTCTAATGTCTAAAGTATATGCTATCCATCATAATTAAGGCTTTTATGTTAAGTTATTAAGTTATTTTAAACCATAGAGATAATCAAACAGTTTTTGCAATTGTATTTTTAACTGTAACTACTCTGGACTTTTTGTTCATTACAGACAATTTGTCTTGTTTTGATCCTTTTCAAAATATGATTTATAATCAGTTGTAGAACTCTGACAAGTGCTCTCAAATACAGGTTTCTGATAACTTTGGAGATTGTGACATTGGAATAAAGAAAAATGTACAGGACTTATGAAGAGCTTAAATGTTCCCAAATATCAAGCAAAACGAGAGTTAACTAAATGGACTAAACTCATAGAAAACTGAAGTCATCTTTTTGACTCTTGCTTGGAATATTGCTGATCCTTGTTTTGTTTTTCAGAGTCAAGGAAACTTATTTTGAATTATTTATGGCCTTTAATAATTTAGTAATGTATATTCCTATGAAAAAATTTAGAGTATATTTCTCTTCTCTCTGCCTGGTTTCCCCAGAATTTGGAAACTAGTTGTGAGTATTCTTAACTTATGCCAATGTAGTTGTTTGTATCAGTACAATAAGAATCCATTTACTTTTACAACACAATGCAATTAGAGAAGCTGGTTGTTTTACCAAGGCTTTGACTGGAAGGGTACACTTCCCTTTAAGAAGTCAAAGTTGACTTGCAGAGCTCATAAAAGCCCCTTAGGAAAACTGGCCTCATACCCTTGCGTAGGCAGTTCCTAAACAGGGTTCCTGACTTGTAGTAAGTCCCCAGGAGCTTCAAGTTTATCTTGCTACCTTAAGAGAAGATTACCGAACTCACAGGCATTTGAGGGTACTTCCTTGTGGAACAGAGTTCCATCAAAGCCAATCCAAAAGACCTACGTAGAAATAATTATTCTTGCTGTGCTTTATGCAAATAACCAGGCAAAGTATGAGAATAAAGTCTATTTTGCAAACAACTCAGTCTTATTATCGTGTATTTTTTTTTTTAACAAAAATGAGGACTGGAGAGAGCAAAATTATGTTTCAAAACTTATAATACATTCATCATTAAATTCTAGACTCATTTGTTTTTTTCAAGTTTTTGCCTACATTTTAGACTAACCCTGCTTGTTCCTGTGAACCAGCCAGCAATCTCCAGTTGCAGCTCAGAAAGAACAAGAGGGAAGGGTAATGTAAAAATATGGATTGATATTCTAATTCTGAACAATGATCCTGCAAATCCTGCCAGGTGATAGGAATAAATAGGGTGCCCATCACCTGGAGGTTTTCTTTTTGGGAAAGTAAAACCAGGAAGCTAATCAAAGCCAAGCCCTATACACCCAAATCTTAGCAAGCATAACTATAGCCACCAGTTATTAGAGCATGTCACAAGACATCCTTTTCTCTCCCTTGTTGCAGGAGGACTCAATTCCACAGCTTCATCTTAGCATTCGGTTTATGATGAGTCCATGCAACCTGCCTGAGACAAATTTTTATCCCAAACTTAATTCCAAGCTTCAAGTCAAAGCCCTAGGAAAGATAACTAGATCTGAGTGATTCAGAGGCTGATGAAAACTAAAGTTAAAAGGCACAGCACAAATGAGCATGACTGATTCCTGCTGATTAAGTTAAGTTTTCTGTTTCATGGGTAAAGATTTCATTAGTATCCATAGCATAAATGGGGTCTAGAAGAGCAAGGGAGATGGGGTCTACAGTCTAGGGAAGCAGGGTGTCTACTGACAGCAGGAGAGATAGGGCATACAAGGGTAAGAATGGATACTGTCACTCTCTAGGCTCCCTTGTTAACATGGGTAAAAGCTTTGACACCCACGGGTGGCATCCTATTGTGGTCGCTAGGACTCAGGGATACAAGGATGAAAGAAAAAAAGAGGAACACCTCACTTTCTCTTTTCACATGCCTGGAGTATTTGCTAGGAAGAGAAAGGAACCAGGGATGCCCGCTCCCCTCTTTCTAGATGAGTAGCCAATCATCTTCTGTGTGTATCCCTTTTGGGTCATCCTGAACCCCTGGGATTCCTTTGAAAAAGTGCCTTCTTTTGTTCCTTTTCCCCCTCTGTCCCCTTGTATTAGTCTGTTTTCACACTGCTGATAAAGACATACTCAAGACTGGGCAATTTAAAAAGAAAGAGGTTTAATGGACTCACAGTCCCACGTGTCTGGGAAGGCCTCACAGTCATGGCAGAAGGTAAAAGGCATATCTCACACGGCAGCAGAAGGAGAAGAGAATTGTGCAGGGAAACTCCCCATTATAAAACCATCAGATCTCATGAGACATATTCACTATCACGAGAATAACACCGAAAACCCGCTTCCATGATTCAATGACTTCCCACTGGGTCCATGCTACAACATGTAGGAATTGTGGGAGCTACCATTCAAGATGAGATTTGGGTGGGGACATAGCCAAACCATATCACCAATGTGACTGTGTCTGATAAGTAATTATGATAAGTTCACTGACAAGTAATTGTGTCTCTGTACTATGGGACACTCCCCTTGGATGCATCCTTCAAACTGGGAAAAGTTAATTTTCTAAACCTTAAACTGGTTGGCTTAGGATTGGGCCTGGGGTGAGGGAACCCAAAAACCTGGCATGTTGGCAAAAGGGTAAAAGTTTGACTTTGCCAGCCAGGCATTTGGCCTTCCTCTCCCGGTGCAAACTGGAAAAAGGCCTTGTGGTTTTCTAGCTGTCCTTACCCTCCCCCAACTCCTGCCCACCCCCCGCCGCTTTTTTTTTTTGTTTTAAGACATTCTTTTCTAATAACCTGGTGTGTCTCTTCTCAGCTTCACACCATCAAGCTCCAAAGGGTCATGCAACCGGAGCCTCAGACGATGGCCCCTTTTCCAGCGAACCCTTAGATAGGCCCCTGAGGTAGATCTGACTGCTGTTTTCCCCAAACAGCGCCCCCTGTCAGCAGGAAGCAGTTAAAATCGGTCTTCATCCTTATCCTTACCTTTATTCTAAAGGCAGTTAGATGTACTTCTTCAGAGCAAGGAATGATAGAGACAGGAGACAGCCAACGGTCCCCGGCAAAACCCTGCTTCAAGCCTAAAACAGACTGAAGGGTGAAAAACCGGACTGCTGCTCATAGATGAAGCCAGCCCTTTCCCTGCTGAAACAATGCCTACCTGTGCACTGGGAGGACAGGGAGTTTGTGCCCTTTGCAGTGGGGAGGAGCCTGGTCTCTTCAATTCCTCAGTGTTGACCTGGGATGCAATCGTGAAGTGGGAGACCTGCTAGCAGGACTTTGGTTTGCTTGAAACCAAACATTATGCTTGAGCATTTGAGGAAAGAATGGTACTGAAATTTTGCCATGCAGGATGTAATGCAACATCTTTCAAAAAATCTTTGAGCAGTCAATAGTCACCTCTCCCACACTCTCTCGAAAATGTCTTCTAAAAATAATCATTCTCTCTAGGTTTTTCAACATACACTGAAACTGTATGTTGCATGATCCTTTCATTATTAGACACTATTTTAGAATATCCTTCTTTGTCTTTACCGCCTTGAAATTGCAATTCATTGATTATTTCTCAGCACCCTAGAAACTAGATAGAACAAGACAAATTATTCTGTCTCTATTTTCAGCCTAACAACTTTCAACCTCCTTCAACATATTTCGAATTGTACTTTTCTGAGTCCCTGGATCATTCTGGGTTACCTACTTTGGAAAAGAGTTTCACGTCAACCTTTGATTTAAAATATGCTACTCCAAAGCATACACAGGCATGACCTGATCTTACCAGAGTGCAATCATCACTTTGTTCTGGAAAACATTTGGTTATGTACAACAAATATTATTACAGTCTGAAAAGTGGCAAGTTCTATATGAGGCACTGAGGGAAGGAAAATAAGAGTTTGGAAATTGCAAATTATTTCTAAAAAGCAGAATGATACAAATGATAGGCACAAATAACATGCATTAATCACAGCGGAGAGAGCTAGCTTTTTTGTTTGGCCTTGAGGAGTATTTTAAAGTAGAGAAGGAAAAAAAAAAATCTTTTAGCTGAGACACTAGCAAATGGAATGGAAATACAATGAAAAGGCCCAGCGTATTCTGGGATTGGGGAATGGTGGTGTTAACTTAGGATGGCTGGCGATATATGGAAGACAATGAGGCTATAAAGGTAATTGTAGTCAAATTATGAAGAGCCTGGAGTGCCATAATGAAAAGTGTATTGGGTTTAAGCAGTGGGAGGTAGTTGTTTTTTTTTTTTTTTTTTTTTTTTTTTTTTCTGATAGTCTTGAGTTGTGACAGCCTTTCTTCAATTGCTGAATTCATCAGACTTAATTTCCATCTACATCTATCTTAAGGTGCCTGTGTGTATTTGTACTTTTCTCAAGCTTCACTCTTTTTTTTTTTTTTTTTTTTGAGACAGAGTCTCACTCTGTCACCCAAGCTGGAGTGCAGTGGCCCAATCTCGGCTCACCGCAACCTCTGAGTGGGAGGCAGATTTTTAAGAAGCATACTTCTGGCTTCAGCCAGTGACGTACACAATTCTGACATTGAATTTACTGTTAACACAACTTATAAGTAAATGGTGTTTTCCAATTCTCTATTTGCATGGTTGCATGATTTCATATAGCACCTAGATCAGGAGAGCAACACAATCCTGATGGGCTCCATCTTTTTAAGGAAACCCATTGTTACAATCTGGCAGGAACTGTGAGTATCCTAACACTGACATTCTAGCTCTCCTCCCCATATTTGAGCCAGACATGAATTTGGTAAGCAACTGTTCTAATAATGTACATAATTATTTTATCATATTTCTTCTAAATTAAAAATAAAAACAGAGGGCTCCTGTAGTCCTAACTACTTGGGAGGCTGAGGCAGGAGAATGGCATGAACCCAGGAGGCTGAGCTTGCAGTGAGCCGAGATCGCACCACTGCACTCCCACCTGGGCGACAGAGTGAGAATCCATCTCAAAAACATAAAAAATAAAAATAAATAATAAATAGATAATCATTAGCATTGTGTTTCTTTGTAGGTCATATACCAGAAGAACTGCTGCACCCGGCAGAAGGAAACAATGACATGGGACTGCAACCAGTTCCTGCTCCTGACTAAATATATGGGCATGGGCAAGCTGTTTGATCTCTGTGAACCTCCTAATCTTCATTTAAATGGGTGGGGATAATGACACCAAACCGATAGGATTACTTTGAGAATTACAAACAATAATATGTGTTTTCTTAGCTGACAGTGGCATAAGATGAGCATTCAATACATAATAGCTCTTATGATTTATGTATTGTTATGTCTATTACTAATATTAGTAATAATTTTATTTTCTTAAAAATGATTTTTATAGAATAATGTTAGCTTATAGGGAAATACGTAACAGTTGAAATATTACTTTTATTTTAAACAATGTATTCAATCCTCTCAACACGTTGTTGGAACAGTAAGAGAATAACTATCAATTAACCAAGAAGGAAACTTTTGTTAGTGAATGTGTCGATCTTGATATGGAGTCTTAAGATTCCAAACCATATTGCCTAGGCCATTAACTGCTGAGAATGTACTTATCTTGGGGACTTGTTTTATTTGAAATAAAACCATCACCACATTTGCATGCTGCAGACTTACCGTAGTATTTTTCCTTTTAGGATCCCTTCTCAGTTGATCAATTACTTAGAGGTCATAGGAATATTACTCACCCTTAGAAAAGGAAGCCCATACCTTTTAGATGTATTCAGCATCTTCACTATTCTTTAGAAAATTCGTAAGGTTCTTTTAATTAAAAAAAACAATTTGAATGCAAAATTGATGAAAGTGAATTTTGGTTTTCTAGAGATATGAATTATTTACCAACTTTTAGAGGTCAAAGATGTTTATTTGTTTGTTTTCTATTTCTTCTAAAAATGACAATGTTCACAGGAAAAGGAAGAAGAAGACATATTTAGAAATGTCTCTCTATATTGTTGGTTTTATATATATATGTATATGTATATGTATATCAGGTTTCCTTAGTAACAGATCAGTTAAGTTCTGTTAGAGTCACAAATTTAAAAAAACGCAATTGTGTTCAATATTAGAATTAATCTTGCATTGACACTAAATCAAAACTAGCTACTAGTAAGGATATAGCCTTTTTATTTCATCACTTTTCCAAGGTGCTCTTATGTCTAGTTATTCTAAATATGAAAGATCAAATAAAAATGAGCCATATTCTCTCATTTGGGGATAATGCTCTTGCTATATCTTTAGTTAGTACTTTAAACTTTTACCAAAACTTTGACAAAAGTAAAATATAAGATTTCTCCTTCAATCTTTCCTGCACATACAAGCCAATCTAATCTTCCAGAGAACTCCTCCTTTGTTGACAGTTGCTTTCCCATTCTATTCAAAAACCTTCAGAGACTACATATTTCCCAGAAAATAAATGTGAAATGCTTTAGTCTCACATACAAGGCTTTGACTATCTGCATAAACACTGCTTTCTATTTTTTATTTCCAACCATGAACTATACATTTTGGACACACTGAATTGGGCTTCATTTTCTGAAAGTACTTTTTACTTTCATATATCTGCTCTTTTGTTTGTGTCATTTCTTCCAGGGGAAATGGAGTTCCTCCTTTCAATGAATATCCTACCTTGACCTTGCTTGGAATGCTACTATGGATCTTGAAGCGAGTGGTGATGTTTGAAAAGTTGGGCAGTACATCGCTTGGAGAAATTCTGAGTTATTGAGTTATTGTATTTCAGATTGGCAACAAATATGCATTTTCTAGCTTGCCAACAAGATAGTTCAGTCTAGGTTCTCTCGTTTTAAAAGTGACACATTTTCATCTGAAAGAAGAGCTCACTATAAGTAAAATCTAGTGGAAAAATTATGCCTTATTCTGAGCATGATTTGTCACCATCACATCATCTGTCTCTAATATCTTGCTAGATTAACAGATGAAATTTGTCATAAATTTGCTGAAATATTCCACTTTTGCTTTTGAAAAATCCAACACTGAGTGGTTCCAGCAAGAATTAACAATTCTCATTCAGATCTGGAACAAACTTTCTTTAATCTTGCCACTCAGCATCATTATGTCTGTATTTATCAACAGCATTCTTACCAAGGGAATCATTTCATTTTCATTTTGGTTTAACTCATTAGATCATGATTCAAAACTAAAAGTCTGTGTTAAGAATGAACCATCTAATAAACAGTGAATAGAAGGCCAGATGCCTGGAGGCTCCTTCAGTCACCGGAATGTTAAAGAAGTGTTTCACAGGGCGCATTTTTACAACATGTTACTCTAAATTCTACCAAGTATTGAAAGCAAAGAATTTTGTGTTTTACTTAATGCTTTTAAGATACCGATTGATTTAAAAATAAAAGAATAAAGGTGAAAAATTAAATTGTGTCACAAGACCCCCACAGTTCAAAAATTATCAGTTGGACTACAATGATGCTTCTTTAATCTTCAACATCTGCAAATATCTATCAATGCAATTGGCATATTGCTGTGTCCTACCTAAACACCACACTAATGCCACATAATTATATTATGACATATAATATAAAGAAGTCAAATTAGAGGATTTCCATTTATTCCTAATTATCTTGGGATATAGTTTAGCAATACTAAATTATGATTTTAAATTTTATTGACCTTATGAATATTCTATGAACCATCTGTTGTGTAGGATAGCCAATCAGATATTTAGAGCTACAAAGTTAAGCTGAATTTATAAGTGATATACAGAGTGAACTAACTTTGTAATAAAAAATATATTCCAGGGACATAAATGTTCTGTTTATGTAATACATTTGTGAGTGTGATTTCTCAGGGTCAAAGTAGTTTACTATGTTTTATAAATCTTCGGAAGCCACTAACATTGTATGTTGATAAGAAAAAGCTTATATGTATTCTAGCATTGTGTATACTGAAATGAGATTACCATTTATCATTAAAATGATGCAAGCAGCTTGGAAATTCCTTTTTCCTTTTTGCTTAAAACATTCACATGTATCAAAGCCTACTTCTTTTAACTTTAGTACCACGAATTTCTTTCTATAGAGCCTAGCAAATTCTTGTGATATAATAAAGAAGAAAAGAGAGAAGAATCAAATAGACGCAATAAAAAATGATAAAGGGGATATCACCACCGACCCCACAGAAATACAACTACCATCAGAGAATACTATAAACACCTCTACGCAAATAAACTAGAAAATCTAGAGGAAATGGATAATTTCCTGGACACTTACACTCTTCCAAGACTAAACCAGGAAGAAGTTGAATCCCTGAATAGACCAATAGCAGGCTCTGAAATTGAGGCAATAATTAATAGCCTACCAACCAAAAAAAGTCCAGGACCAGATGGATTCACAGCTGAATTCTACCAGAGGTACAAGGAGGAGCTGGTACCATTCCTTCTGAAACTATTCCAATCAATAGAAAAAGAGGGAATCCTCCCTAACTCATTTTATGAGGCCAACATCATCCTGATACCAAAGCCTGGCAGAGACACAACAAAAAAAGAGAATTTTAGACCAATATCCCTGATGAACATCGATGCAAAAATCCTCAATAAAATACTGGCAAACCGGATTCAGCAGCACATCAAAAAGCTTATCCACCATGATCAAGTGGGCTTCATCCCTGGGATGCAAGGCTGGTTCAACATTTGCAAATCAATAAACATAATCCAGCATATAAACAGAACCAAAGACAAGAACCACATGATTATCTCAATAGATGCAGAAAAGGCCTTTGACAAAATTCAACAGCCCTTCATGCTAAAAACGCTCAATAAATTCGGTATTGATGGAACGTACCTCAAAATAATAAGAGCTATTTATGACAGACCCACAGCCAATATCATACTGAATGGGCAAAATCTGGAAAAATTCCCTTTGAAAACTGGCACAAGACAGGGATGCCCTCTCTCACCACTCCTATTCAACATAGTGTTGGAAGTTCTGGCTAGGGCAATGAGGCAAGAGAAAGAAATCAAGGGTATTCAGTTAGGAAAAGAAGAAGTCAAATTGTCCCTGTTTGCAGATGACATGATTGTATATTTAGAAAACCCCATTGTCTCAGCCCAAAATCTCCTTCAGCTGATAAGCAACTTCAGCAAAGTCTCAGGATACAAAATTAATGTGCAAAAATCACAAGCATTCTTATACACCAGTAACAGACAAACAGAGAGCCAAATCAGGAATGAACTTCCATTCACAATTGCTTCAAAGAGAATAAAATACCTAGGAATCCAACTTACAAGGGATGTAAAGGACCTCTTCAAGGAGAACTATAAACCACTGCTCAGTGAAATAAAAGAGGACACAAACAAATGGAAGAACATACCATGCTCATGGATAGGAAGAATCAATATCGTGAAAATGACCATACTGCCCAAGGTTATTTATAGATTCAATGCCATCCCCATCAATCTACCAATGAGTTTCTTCACAGAATTGGAAAAAACTGCTTTAAAGTTCATATGGAACCAAAAAAGAGCCCACATCTCCAGAGCAATCCTAAGTCAAAAGAACAAAGCTGGAGGCATCACGCTACCTGACTTCAAACTATACTACAAGGCTACAGTAACCAAAACAGCATGGTACTGGTACCAAAACAGAGATATAGATCAATGGAACAGAACAGAGTCCTCAGAAATAATACCACACATCTACAGCCATCTGATCTTTGACAAACCTGAGAGAAACAAGAAATGGGGAAAGGATTCCCTATTTAATAAATGGTGCTGGGAAAATTGGCTAGCCATAAGTAGAAAGCTGAAACTGGATCCTTTCCTTACTCCTTATACGAAAATTAATTCAAGATGGATTAGAGACTTAAATGTTAGACCTAATACCATAAAAATCCTAGAGGAAAACCTAGGTAGTACCATTCAGGACATAGGCATGGGCAAAGATTTCATGTCTAAAACACCAAAAGCAATGGCAGCAAAAGCCAAAATTGACAAATGGGATATAATTAAACTAAAGAGCTTCTGCACAGTAAAAGAAACTACCATCAGAGTGAACAGACAGCCTACAGAATGGGAGAAAATTTTTGCAATCTACTCATCTGACAAAGGGCTAATATCCAGAACCTACAAAGAACTCAAACAAATTTACAAGAAAAAAACAAACAACCCCATCAAAAAGTGGGCAAAGGATATGAACAGACATTTCTCAAAAGAAGACATTCATACAGCCAACAGACACATGAAAAAATGCTCATCATCACTGGCCATCAGAGAAATGCAAATCAAAACCACAATGAGATACCATCTCACACCAGTTAGAATGGCGATCATTAAAAAGTCAGGAAACAACAGGTGCTGGAGAGGATGTGGAGAAATAGGAACACTTTTACACTGTTGGTGGGATTGTAAACTAGTTCAACCATTATGGAAAACAGTATGGCGATTCCTCAAGGATCTAGAACTAGATGTACCATATGACCCAGCCATCCCATTACTGGGGATATACCCAAAGGATTATAAATTATGCTGCTATAAAGACACATGCACACGTATGTTTATTGCGGCACTATTCACAATAGCAAAGACTTGGAATCAACCCAAATGTCCATCAATGACAGACTGGATTAAGAAAATGTGGCACATATACACCATGGAATACTATGCAGCCATAAAAAAGGATGAGTTTGTGTCCTTTGTAGGGACATGGATGCAGCTGGAAACCATCATTCTTAGCAAACTATCACAAGAACAGAAAACCAAACACCGCATGTTCTCACTCATAGGTGGGAACTGAACAATGAGATCACTTGGACTCGGGAAGGGGAACATCACACACCAGGGCCTATCATGGGGAGGGGGTAACGGGGAGGGATTGCATTGGGAGTTATACCTGATGTAAATGACGAGTTGATGGGTGCTGACGAGTTGATGGGTGCAGCACGCCAACATGGCACAAGTATACATATGTAACAAACCTGCACGTTATGCACATGTACCCTAGAACTTAAAGTATAATAATAAAAAATAAAAAATAATTTAAAAAAAAGAAACTACAAAAGAAAAATAAACTAAACAAAGCTAGCAGAAGGAAGGAAATGATAAAGATTAGAACACAGGTGAAAAAAAAAAAACAATAGAACTTCAGTGGTATTAGCCTTTTGTCTTTTTGGCTGTTTCTTATTTAATGTAATAATTGTCTTCAGAGAGCATTTTTTTAACTGTGGTCTTTTTAATAGTGTTGTTAGCAGGAGTGATATACAAAGTATATAATAAATGGATAAGGCATGGGAACAAAGCTATCACCCTCGATTCCTTGACTGGACCTCAAAATGCCATGATTAATCAGAACAATTGCTGACACAAAAAACCAATATGTTTAACCAGATGTGTTCTGGTTGCAGATTATCCCTGCTTTGAAGTGAATGCTTTCTACTCTGATTTGGGCCCTAGAAGCACAATAACCATAAAATTAGTTCCCTAATATCGCTTAAAGAGTACAAAGTTCGTATCTTTTGGAACCCAACTATAAAGGGATCATTCGGTAATTTTTTGTTTTGTTTTGTTTTTGTTTTTGTTTTACTTCTGGTTTTTTTATTCATTCTGTCTGTATTCAGGTGGGCTCCTGACTAATTTTCAGGTCTTTTTGCATTATAAGGCTATTATTTATAGTTTTAAAGGCAAGATTTTTCATCAGCTTGTACCACATTTATGATCTTCCTTTGTCTTGGCTATGAAGGTACTGTCATGTAGGATGTCATAAAATCAGGGTCTCTGACCAAGCTTTGCTACTAGCAAATGTTGTGCTCTCATGCTGTCAGATTAATTTTGGACTTTAGTTTGTTTGAAAACCTATAATTTCAAATTACTAATCTGTAAATATTCATGTGACAAAATTCATTGATTGAAAATAGGTTTGAAATATAGATATTTTTAGATGTTATACCCAGACTTTCAGTATGAAAACAGAGCACCTATTTTTTGCGCTATTCTAATATCAATCACATAGGATAATTTTTAGTCATGGGCTGGAAACTTACGGTGTTAACTAACTTCAGATTTATACGCATCAAATTCCATGCTCAGGAGATTAGTGGGCCTTACATTTGTCTTACCATTTAAATATTAACTTTTAAATCCCATCAGACAGTAAAAGGTGGTTGCATAGTCAAAGACACAAGATATGGTTTGGCTTTGTGTCCGCACCTGAATCTCATCTTGAATTGTAATCCCCACAGGTGAAGGGAAGGACCTGATAGGAGGTGATTGGATTATGGGGCGGTTTCCCCTATGCTGTTCTCGTAATAGTGAGTGAGTTCTCACAAGATCTGATGCTTTTGTAAGGGGCTCTTCCAACTTCACTCACTCTCGCTTGCTCCTGCCACCTTGTGAAGAATGTGCCCGCTTCCCCTTCCTCCATGATTATAAGTTTCCTGAGACCATCCCAGCCATGCAGAACTGTGAGTCAATTAGACCTCTGTCCTTTTTAAATTACCCAGTCTTAGGGTAGTTCTTTACAGCAGTGTGAAAATGGACTAATACAACACAGTAAGCAATTAAAAATATCTGTCCTCTGTCACAATGCAATCTTCACTTTATTTTTAAATTGTGATAATTTCTCATGTTTATTTGAAATGCATTTTTGTCTATCAACAGAAGATGTTATATAAGTATTTTAATGATACTAATGTGATTTCAGGAAACAATCCTGAAGAAACAACTATTTGAAAATAATCTAGTATACTAGTTATGCGAAAATAATACTGCAAACTACAAATTAGTTTTGTCTGGTCATTTAGTTGTATCTTGTTATTCCCGTAGGCTTACAAAGGATTATTAGACAGTTAGCTACCAGTTAAAGCAGGGGTTTTAAACCCAGTTTTGAAAACTTAGACTAACTTGGGAAAGTGAAAAAATGCTGATATTTGGACTATAAACAACAAAAGATAATCCATTCAGAATTTTTTGAAATAATTTATTCAGAATTTCTTGAAAAATTACGTTAGAGTACTATGCATACCTAAAATAAGTAAAATGGCATTTATTCAAACTATTGTGTGATTACACACATTATGGCAGTGATCACCAAAGCTTACTGCACATTTGAATCACCTGGGGAATGTTTAAAACCTGAGACCTGTGTTGCCTCCCACACATTTTGATTTAATTGATGAGGCATGACATGGGTATTGGGCTTTTAAAACTTCCTCAGGTGATACTAATGTCAATCTGGAATCCATTGCATTAAAGAATGCCTCTCTTATATTAATATATATTACTGTTTTATAATAATTGCACATTTAAAAAGTGAAAGTTTATGTAATAGCTATTCAGAGATCATCAAAAAGAAACAGAAACATAAGCTGTTCAGAATGCAGTATTCTGGCTTTACTGAACTCAAGTATTGTTCCAGGTATGGTGCATAATGAAGCACTGTCTTTTCAGAAACCGATTTTTTTCTATGTATAAGGCATTATTATTTTAAATAACTTTTTAGCACATTTGTGATATAAATTATGCAGAAATTTTGGAATGTTGGGTGTTGTCAATGTTAAAAACAGATATAATGCCTACTTTTTTATTGTCAGTTCATCTGCATTATTATTTTCACTTGCTTGATTTGCAATTTCAAGAGTAGATTCAGAGTTTCTAATGCCAGTGGATGTTCCTTTTCAAAAAATGTTTTGGCTTTATTTTTTTTTAACTCCAATTCTGTTCAGTAATGGAAAAAACAGTTTTTCGATTGTTTTCTCTGTGGGTGACTTTGATGAGTTGGTAGTACAACACCTTGCTATCTATTTTTGGATGTTTTTGGAAGGTTATTCATACATTCAGAGGTTTTGCTTTTATTTGTTTTGTTTAAATCTATATTGAGCATGTGAAAGAATGGAGTGATTCAGGTAATATACTCTTTTCATAGTGAAAATAGATTTCTATTCTTAACACTAAATCTAACTTTCCAGTGAGGGAGCACGGTGGATAAAATTGAAAAAGCTGCAATCACTAGACAATTATTGTGTTACACAGGTGGTATATTGTATTTACTACCTGAGTAATTACATTAGCAAAGGAGGGGCTTTGATGTCATTGGCAATGGATGTGGCTCAGAATACATAGCAATAAAATGCAGAAATGTTGTCAGCATAACAGGTACTTACGAGGGCCTGCATCTTTAGTACTATCAATATTTTCAAAATAAGAATTTCTCCTAATATTTGGTAAAACTCTAAATGTTATTCCCAATGTCTTATGATACTTTAATGATTTGCATTTGGTACCGTTTCTAGATGAGAAAGCAAATTGGGAATTGTAAATTAAACAGCCTCAACAACAGCATGATACCCTGTCACTTACTGCTTCTGGTTGTTGGATCCTGATGGAAAGCTTGCATATACTGTAGCCGAGATCTTTAAAATAGAAATCTCTTTGTTCAGTGCCTTAGTAGAAGCTAGAAAAAAAAAAAAAAAGTTATTTGGGAAAAAAGTCTTCTACTTCTAGTGGAATCTGAGGCAAAGCTTATAGACAAATCCATTATATGTAACAAGGGGGAATCAGCTGGTCTGTGTAAAAATATTTTTGGAACATGAGTGGGGCAATACTCCTGTAGATTTGTGGAGGCCAGCTGTTAGAGTAAAAAAGCTCTCAAGGGTAATTATAGCACCCGACTAAAAACAACCTGTATGTCTTGCACCTGAGAAGGGTGTCTCCTCAACATGACTTGCTAAGCACCCTTACACCTCTGGGGAAGATGTTCTTGTCCTACTTTCTCCAATGTTTCAGTCCAACTCTTGCCAAGAAACACAAACAGACATCCATATTAAGAGGATCCACACACACTAACATGAGTCAGCAGAAAATCTGTTCAATGAAAGCTCCTTTTAGTTCATTTCCTCTGCTATGAAGTGTTCTCTTGCATGACACACAATTGTTGTTTACATTTTGTTTAGACATTTTGTGCTCACTTATTTACTTTTTTTTTTTTTGGTATTACAAACGCTATTGCTTAACATCCTCATATAAATTTCCTTGTATTTCTGTGGAAGAATTTCTTTAAGGTGAATGCCTAAGAATGGAATGGCTAGAATAGATATTAGATGTATTTCCATCTATGCTAGATATTTATAAATTGCATTTTAAAGTAATTGTACTAATTTAAACTTCAACTCTCAGTTAATTTACATTGCTTCATATTCTTTGCAACATTTTATTGCCAGCCTTTTTTTTTTTTTTTTTTTTTTTTTTTTTTTTTTTTTTTTGAGACGGAGTCTCGCTCTGTCACCCAGGCTGGAGTACAGTGGCGCGATCTCCGCTCACTGCAAGCTCCGCCTCCCGGGTTCACGCCATTCTCCTGCCTCAGCCTCCCGAGTAGCTGGGACTACAGGCGCCGCCACCTCGCCCGGCCAATTTTTTTGTATTTTAAGTAGAGATGGGGTTTCACCGTGTTAGCCAGGATGGTCTCGATCTCCTGACCTCGTGATCCGCCCGTCTCAGCCTCCCAAAGTGCTGGGATTACAGGCTTGAGCCACCGCGCCCGGCTTATTGCCAGCCTTTTTAATGTTTTCTCTCATATGGTTGTGGTTTTGATTTTAATTTTCTTAACTGCCAGAGCAATTGAGCTTTCTTTTATTTGTGCGTCAAAATTTTGATTGCCTGTAATGTGGTTTTTGTCTTTCCATTTTCCCAAACGGTTTATCCTTTTTTTCCTGGAAATGTTCTTGTATATTTGATCTAAATCAAAGAGAAAAATCTTATAATTTTTATACAACTACTGGTTGTCCTCCAATTCCCACTCTTTCTACTTCTTTTATAATAGAACTCTATTCCAGCTGATTACATTATCAAGTACATATATTACTATACATCCCAGTTTCTTTTGTAAGTGTAGTCATGAATTTAAGTTCTGACCAATTAGATATAAGCAGACATATTGAGTGGAACTTCTGGAAAGTCTACTTAAATGTCAAGGGTCTCTCTCTTCGCTTCTAGTCAATATGGAATAACTCAAAACAGACTAGCTCTCTCCATGTAAACAACTATAAAACTGAGTTAAATGTGTGCCTCCTTTTGGACATTTTACAAAATAATTATGACCCCCAAAGAGAGGGAAAGCAAATGAGGCAAATCCCAATAGTGGCTCCCGTTTTCTATCTGAATATTTCTAGATATTGGTGAACATATCTAGATATTTGTGAACATATTTTAGATATTGGAGAAGATGGGAAAATTTGGAGACCAGCTATGTCACTGAGCTGAAGAAATAGAGATTGCTGGGCATCTGGAATTTGTAGGGCATAGTTCAGGAGAGAAGTGAGGTATGTATAAAAAGGGCTTTAGAAATCTATATGGGTGATCTCCTTGAATATTTGGTTGAATACTAAACTTCACATGTATAGGGTGATAAGTTACAAGACCAGGCAAAGAAACATTACTGGGAATTTTATATGGTACAACTCATAAATGCTATGCAGCAATAAAAAGGGACACTACCAAGACACACAAAATAACTGATGAGTCTCAAAAACATTACGTAAGAAAGAAACCAGACATAAAAGATTAGATACTGTATGATTCCATTTGTGTGAAACTTCAAAAAAGGCAATACTAATCTACACCAATAGAAAACAGATCAGTATTTCTTTAGAACTGAGGGATTAAAGTGATTGAGACATAAGAAAACTTTTTGGGAATGACGGAAATGTTCTAAATCTTCATTTTGGTTATCATAACACAAATATGTACACATGTCAAAATTCACTGACCTAAAAATAATAGTTGCATTTTATCATATGAAATTTATACCTTAATATAATTAATTGTTTTTAAAAGTTTCATTTCCTTCTCCTTTTTCCATTTGTTGCTTGGAATGGAAGTGTGTTAATTGGGACTCAAGCAGACATACCAGACTATGCAGACAAGATCTGTGTCCTAGGAGACACACATAAAGGGCCTCCAGTCTCTGACAATTATATGGATTCCCCAGAGTAATACTAAATTCTTCATCTCTGGCCTTTTTTACATGAGGGAAAAATGAACTTCTACCTGGTTTAAGCTACCATTTTTTAGTATTAGTCACCTTGAAGCTGAACCTAATTATAAATAATACATATCCCTTTTAGACAGAAAGAATATTTTAATGAAGGACATAAAGTCAGTGTTTTAATTTATCATCTGCCACACTAATATCAAAAAGAACAAAACTGATAGACTTTAATGAAGAAAAATAATGCCATCCAAGTATTCTACACTTAGATTAGTCCTATGTAAAGACTAAATATATTTTTTACAATAGAAGGATTCAGCGTAACCTGTATGAAGAAATTGTTTAGGAAACTACTCTGTTTAAATTCAAAATAGGTTGGAACAAATTTCCATGATAAGGGAAAAAGATTATAATAAATAATGGTGAGTAATGTTTTAATAATAGATTAATATATGAATATAATAAAGATGATACAACTAGAAACTGATAAAAATGTATTAAATAAAGATTATACACAAGAGAAGAAATAATAGCTTATAACAAATATTCTAGTTTTTGTAATTAAACATCATTGGAAAATTAAATTAGTAGGTTTATTTTGCTAATGAAGAGATGGGAAAACAGATAAAAAGACTAATATGAAGGAACATTTGTTCTTTAATTTTGATATCATAGTAGATAAATATAGATCTAATATCCCTTTAAAGATAGACTGATAGTGGTAGACAAATGGGGGTACATGATGAAATTTCCAAATTAGTGGGAATGTGAGTGATAAAAAGAAACTTGATCAATTGAACAAAATGAGAAAAGAGTTAAATAGAAAATAAGAAATGTGTAATAGAAAATATTGTTAGATAAAATAATTATAAGTATACATAAATATGAATGAATTCATTTCCCTAAGAAAAAAAATAGTTTAAAATAGTCTGTTTGTAAAAGAGTGGTGGCCAAGTTTTAGTCTTTAGAGATGAAATATACAAATCTAAAAATATTCAATTGTACATTGATTAGAGAGTTTTTATAAACTTCTCACTCATATTCGTAAGTACAAATATTCACACTTTTTATTTTCAATTTTAAAATGGCTAATAGCTTGAATTCCTACTTGCATATCTTCTCTCTTGCATATCTTCTCTCTCTTTCTCATATTAATGCATTTTTATGTTTATTGTAATATTTTTCTGTTGTTGATAAGACATTTTCATCTTTAGATTGTGACCTTCTGAGAGAAGGCATTAC
This sequence comes from Theropithecus gelada, assembly GCF_003255815.1. Lineage (NCBI taxonomy): Eukaryota > Metazoa > Chordata > Mammalia > Primates > Cercopithecidae > Theropithecus > Theropithecus gelada. The sequence continues at coordinate 79,981,239 of NC_037671.1, read as the reverse complement.
ATATTATAATAGTGTAATCAATGTTCTATTATAAAGAAAGCCTATATAAAATCCTTATCATAAACTCTTGGTGAGATTGCTTTTGTCACATTTCCATCACTCAAAGGGCCTAAAAATGTTTTGCAAAAAACAGAGTTTGACTTAAGTAATTATTTAGTAAAATTAAATTTTATATATAGAATATTTTCAAGTATAGGAAATATTGTTGGGAAACGTAAATGAAAAACTGAGATATCAGAAGGGTCAAGAAAAATGGCATGCACATCAAGTTCTAATACCTACTTTGTTTATAGGCAGCTTTTGTTTTTAATCAACATATATTTTTTATTTGACCATTTGTTTAGTAACACCTTTTCCAGCTTACAGAAAATTAGAAGTAGTATATTAAAAACGTGCTAATGGATGAGAGGATTATAAAAGGAAGTACCAGTTAAACATGTAGCAATGAGAAAAGATTGTGAATTGTACAAATGCAAAAAAATAGGGAATGATTATACAAACAGATTTAAAAATTGTAGTGGCAAAATGTTCTGAAAGCTTAATCACTCCTTTGGACATCTCTTCATTGCAGCACAAGCAATAAAAACATGTTTATAATGACATCACTAATACTTAAAAATGTCCAGTGTTCCATAATCTATTTATTGCAGAGATAAAGCACTGCAGTTTTAAAATGTTTATCAAAATAGAAAATAACATTTATTTATTATAACATTCACTTCTAACAACACTTCATTTCATGGCAATATCCAAATGATACTTCATTTTGATTATCTTGTATTCTTTTAAATATGGTATGATCCATGTATACTTTCTCTAGTTCCTTGAACATCACTGAAAAATAGCTGAAGTGCAGGAATAAATTTCTGTTGTAATTGAAGATGTTATAAGTTTGAAAACAACATAAATTGCTCCTACACAAGAGCCAATTTGGATAAAAATTTTGAAGAAATAAAAATTCTAAGTGTTTTGCCCTCATCCATTTAAAAGTTTGATCTATTTTTCACGTACTTCACAGTTTGGAATATTTCCTCAAAAGTAGACTTGCATGTTTGCTTTTATCCTTTTAATAATTTTTCATTTAATTTACTCTTTAATTAGAGATGCCAAATTACATTACTTCACTGACTTTTACAAGTCCACTGAGTGCAGCAGTTCTTTCAGAGAATGTGCTGTTTGAGATTTAATACTTGTTAGGATTTCTTTAAATCTCCCTGCAGGACATGAGGAAAAGAATGGAGTGGTGAATGGGAATAAAGAATATACCCAGGTGGACAGATTTAGGCTATGTTTTGCAATGGATGAATGCTCTGGACTTTGTTCAATACTTTCTAAGGTATTATTTCCCCCATGAAATGATATTCTCAAAACAAATTCTTCATATGTCAGAAAGGGAGAGGGTTCTGGTAGCCTAAAGTTTGCAAAAACAAATGAAATATTTTAAAATGTAAACCTGCTTGAAATCTATTTTGATTGCATTTACTGATATCTTTATAAAACATAATGGTGGAGTTTTTTTGCCCCCATGTGAAACTTTGTTTTGGTGAATTTGTATGCAAAAACAAAACCTTTATCACCTGCTCTTCTCCAAAATAATTAGGACAAAGTCAAACCTCAAATGATGGCTTTATAAGTACTGTTAACAGCAGAGTTGGTTTAAATACTTTTTATTTTAGTTGGCCGTTGCCAAAAGGTGAAAGCCCGCACTAAAACTGGTCTCATCAGATTGAAAGTTATCAAATATCAAGATGTATTAAAGAATTCTTTCTTTTAAAATGTGTTTATTCCTTTCTCCTCCTGCTCAATGCCTTCTGGAATGATGTAAAACACAAACTAGAACTCAGAAAGTTGTTTATTTAGATGGATTAATTTGATTACAGCATAATTTCCTGATGTGATGGTTTAACTCTTGTGGATATTACACATATGTAAATACTATTTGAGAGTTATGATTGAGGGTTTAATGCAATCACTTTTTAATTTTTTTATAATTGACAGATAAAAATTATACATATTTATGAAGTACAATGTGGTGTTTCAATGCATGTATATAGAGTATAATGATCAATTTAGGTTAATTACTATATCCATCATTTTAAACTTGCCGTTTCTTTGTGGTGACAACATTCAAAATTTGTTCTTCTAGCTATCTTGAAATATACACTACACTGGTATTTGCTGTTGTCACCTTACTGTATGATAAAAGAACACAATTTATTCTTCCTGTCTAACTGTGACTCTGTACCCATTGACCAGCCTCTCTGAGTACCCCATCCTCCCTGCCTTCCCTATCCTCAAGTAATCAGTTTCTACGGTCAAATTCTCTGAAATCAACATTTTTAGATTCCATATATGAATGAAATAATGTGTACTTGTATTTTTGTGCCTGGATTATTTCACTTGACATTATGTCCTCCAGGTTCATCTATGTTGTCACAAATGACAAGGTTTCATTCTATTTTATGGTTGAAAGTATTCATTGTATGCATATTCCACATTCCTTTATCAATTTATTTGTAGTTGTACATGTATGCTGATTTCATAGCTTAGCTACTGTGAATATCACTGCAATAAATATGGAAGTACAGATATCTCTTCAACATATTAAATTCATTCCCTTTGGTCATATACCAGTGATGGAATTGCTGAGTCATAAGGAAGTCTTATATTTAATTTTTTAATTTGATGCAATCCCATTTGTTTATTTTTGCTTTTGTTGCCTGTGCTTTTAAGGTCTTACTCAAAAATATTTTTGCTCAGTCCAATTTCATAATGGGTTTCCTCTATGTTTTTACAATAGTTTCATAGTTTCACATTTTACACATAAGTCTTTAATCCATTTGGATTTGATATTTTTATATGGTAAGTTTCATGCTTGTGCATATGGATATCCATGTTTTACAGAACCATTTATGGAAAAGACTGTCTTTTCGCCCCCAGTGTGTCTACATGACGCTTTGTCAAAAATTAGTAAGCTGTGAATGCATAGGTTTTTTCCTGTGTTCTCTGTTCTGTTTCATTGATCTATGTGTCTATTTTTATTCCAGTACCATACTGTTTTGGTACTGTAGCTTTGTAGTGTATTTTGAAGTCAGGTATTGAGATGCCTCAAGTTTGTCCTTTATATTCAAGATCGCTTTGGCTATCCAGGGTCTTTTCTATTTCTATATGAATTTTAAGACTTAAAAAAAATCTGTGAAGAATGTCATTGGCATTTTAATACAGATTGCATAAAATCCACAGATTGCTTTGGGTAATAAAGATATTTTAACAATTTTTCCAGTACACTAACACAAGATATATTTCCACTTATTTGTGTTCTCCTTAATTTCTTTCATCAGTGTTATAGTTTTTATTGTAGAGCTCTTTCACCTCCTTTCTTAAGTTTATTCTTAAGTATCTCTTTGTAGTTATAATAAATAGACACATTCTTGATTTCTTTGTTATATAGTTCATTATTGGCATATAGAAACACTAATGATTTTTATAATTTGAGTTTGTATACAATGTTACTAATTATTAGTTCTAACAGTTTTTCATGAAATTTTTAGGATTTTATATTATATATAAATTATATATATATCAAATATAACCCTAAATATACACACATATGTATTTAAGGTTATATTTATATATAACTTTAAACATATAAATATAACCTTAAATACATATGTTATATATACATGAATGTTATATATACATATATATTTTAGGGTTAATCTATGAATATAACCATATATATATGTATTATAACCCTAAAGATTCCAGATATAATCATATAAACTTAAGTGTATATATATATATAAAAAATCCTCAAGACTCTACAAAGTCTTATATATATCATTATATATATTTATTTATTTATTTATTTATTTTTTAAAAATTTATTTATTATTATTATACTTTAAGTTGTAGGGTACATGTGCATAACGTGCAGGTTTGTTACATATGTATACTTGTGCCATGTTGGTCTACTGCACCCATCAACTCGTCATTTACATCAGGTATAACTCCCAATGCAATCCCTCCCCCCTCCCCCCTCCCCATGATAGGCCCCGGTGTGTGATGTTCCCCTTCCTGAGTCCAAGTGATCTCATTGTTCAGTTCCCACCTATGAGTGAGAACATGCGGTGTTTGGTTTTCTGTTCTTGTGATAGTTTGCTAAGAATGATGGTTTCCAGCTGCAACCATGTCCCTACAAAGGACGCAAACTCATCCTTTTTTATGGCTGCATAGTATTCCATGGTGTATATGTGCCACATTTTCTTAATCCAATCTGTCACTGATGGACATTTGGGTTGATTCCAAGTCTTTGCTATTGTGAATAGTGCTGCAATAAACATACGTGTGCATGTGTCTTTATAGCAGCATAATTTATAATCCTTTGGGTATATCCCCAGTAATGGGATGGCTGGGTCATATGGTACATCTAGTTCTAGATCCTTGAGGAATCGCCATACTGTTTTCCATAATGGTTGAACTAGTTTACAATCCCACCAACAGTGTAAAAGTGTTCCTATTTCTCCACATCCTCTCCAGCACCTGTTGTTTCCTGACTTTTTAATGATCGCCATTCTAACTGGTGTGAGATGGTATCTCATTGTGGTTTTGATTTGCATTTCTCTGATGGCCAGTGATGATGAGCATTTTTTCATATGTCTGTTGGCTGTATGAATGTCTTCTTTTGAGAAATGTCTGTTCATATCCTTTGCCCACTTTTTGATGGGGTTGTTTGTTTTTTTCTTGTAAATTTGTTTGAGTTCTTTGTAGGTTCTGGATATTAGCCCTTTGTCAGATGAGTAGATTGCAAAAATTTTCTCCCATTCTGTAGGTTGCCTGTTCACTCTGATGGTAGTTTCTTTTGCTGTGCAGAAGCTCTTTATTTATAATATATATTAGTATAATGATCATTAGCATAATGACCTATATATATATATATGTATTTCTGGTCTACTGTATTCATAATGTAAATAGAGTATTCCAAAGCATGCAACATTGGATGACAGTGTATTTGGAAAACATTTTAATATCTTTTGTTCAGAATTCTTATCTTTATATATATATGCATATTTATCATTTCAATTGCAAACAGGGACAACTCTTCTATTTAGGTGCCCTTTCTTTCTTTTGCCTAATTGCTTTGGCTAGAATTTTCAATACTGTGTTGCATAAAAGTAGTGAAAGTGGGCATCCTTGTCTTGTTTCAGACCTTGGAGGAAAAGCTTTCAACTTTTCCTCATCCTCTATGATGTTAGCTGTTATATGTTAGTCACATATGTCATTTACTACATTGAGGTATGTTTCTTCTATACCCAGTTTGTTGAGGGTTTTTATCATAAAAAAGTTGAATTTTACTGAATGCTTTTTCAACATCTATTTTAATGATCATATGAATTTTGTCCTTGATTATGTTAATGTGATGTATTACGTTTATTGGTTTGCTGATGTTGAACTATCCTTGCATTCTCAGGATGAATCCCACTTGATTATGGTGAACAATTGTTTTAATGTTACTGAATTAGTATACTAATATTTTGTTGAGATTTTTGCATTTATGTGCATTAGGGATATCGGCCTGTGATTTTGTATGTGTATGTCCTTGTCTGGTTTTAGTATCCAGTTCTGGCCTCATAGAATGAGGTTGGAAGTCCCATCTCTTCAATTATTTTTGAAATAATTTGACTTGAATTGGTATTAATTCTTTCAAATGTTTGGTAGAATTTAGCAGTGAAACCATTAGGATTTTCTTTGATGAGGGACATTGTATTACTGCCTGATTCTGTTACCTGTTACTCATCTGTTCAGGATTCCTATTGCTTCATGATTATTGTCAGTAAGTTGTATGTGTCCAGGACTTTATCTATTTCTTCTAAGATTTCCAACTTATTAGCATTTAATTGTTCATTGTGGTATTTTATGATTCTTTGTATTTCTGTGGTATCAGTTATAATGTCTTCTTCATCGCTCCAAGATTTTGAGTTTTCTTTTTTCTTAGTCTGGATAAAGTCTTGTTGATTTTGTTTCTTTTTTTTTTTTAAAAAAAAAAAAGCTCTCTGTTTTATTGATATGTCATAGTCTCCGTATTGTTTATTTCTGCTCTGATATTTATTATTTCTTCCCTTCTCCTTATTTTGGGTTTGGATTGCTCTTGTTTCTAGTTTCTTGAGGTATAAGGTTTGCTAAAACTTCCTTGTTGGGACTTAGTTTTTAACACATCGAATGAGGGGTGCATATGTGTTTCAGTCATTCACGTTTGTTCTACAGCATTTCTGAAGTATGTACTACTAAAGGAGATAAAATTTCACTAATGTCAGGTAGAGCAACTATATTCTTCCAGAAATGCATTGAGTTTGATTCTCTTTTAATATTTTTTCTTTTCATATTTTTGTGTAGCTGTAAGCATTTAGTTCTAAATATTAATCATCATTGGCTAGTCTAACAAAAAGATAATTCTTCTGAACAAAATATATTAAAATCATTTTCAATAAACTGTCATCCAATGTAGCACGTTTTGGGATATTATATATATGTGTGTTATCAATGTAGGAGACGGGAAAACAGCAAAAACAATGATGCAAATGCAGTTTGGATTTAATGAAGCTTTATTATAGTACATATAGGTTTACTGTATAAAGTTAGCTTTCCACTTGGTTTTAGTGAGATCACAAGTGTTAAGAGTCAGTATTGCTGGTTATCTGTAGCACACATTGTCAGGGTGCGTGAGGTACTTATATGTTAATTATATTTGTGCTTATAGTAATCCTTGGCATGGAATTAGTTAGGCAAAAAATATCACACAGAAAAGCAATCTTCAATGTTTTATAATGTGTGCACTTTAACAATTATTTACCGGCAATACTTCTAATTATGTTGACATCGTCATATTAGTAGACCATATTTGAGTATAGAAAGAAAGCTAAAAATCTGTGTCTGCATGTTTTCTAATATTCCAAATATTCTCCAAGATATATTTCTTATATCTTTTGATTAAGTTTTCAGATAAATGTACTAAATTTACATGCAGCTTTAAACACAAAACAGTTGAAAAGCATATTCCCCCTAATCTCATAGATCTTCACTGCTCATAATATGCAGGTCTTGGTTGTATAGATTACAGTCAGATTTTTTTCAAGGCAGGGTTCCATAAAGGTTCACTTTTGCTGGGAATAAGGCTGATTATTTCTGCATTTTGGTTAATTGAATCATGCTACAGGCAGTTGTTTCTGGCTTGTTTTTGAGAAATAAGAAGGCAAGTAAATACTTTAAGACAAGATTACTGCTTAGAATCATAAGATGTGTGTTACTAAAGTGTTTAGAGAGGGAAAGTCACAAATTGTGTGTCGTATCATTTATTGAAGTTATTGGACTTCTGGTAACAATTAAAGATTGATGCAAACATTCAAAACCAAATAAAGCTGTGTAATTAAGAACATAATCCGTAACCATTTGTATCACTTAAAATAGTAGATGCAATCACTGATGAACATAAATGTAAAAATCCTCAACAAAATACTATCAAATTAAATTCAACTCCACATGAAAAATGATATCAATTCAAGACTGTCTTTTCTGTCCTCTGCAGTGCTTCTTTCCTTGATATACTATTAAAACCAGGTACTGTGATTTCTCACCTGGTTTTTGGAACTCATAAAGGTGCTTTTTTGAATAGACAGTTGCTCAATGTGGTGTTCCTGAAGTGTGGAGAATGATCACTAGAAGTTTCTCTTTGAACATTTTGCTCAGCTTTCTCCCCCACAGAATAGTTCTTACTCTTGGAGTTATCAGCACCTTAATTTTTCATCTTAATTGCATAAAAATAATCATTCCTGCACATATCTTTTAAGAAATAATATGTAATGTTGTGAAGCCATTAAATGGAAAGAATTCTCATCTCTGCATCTGTAAATGAGATCTGTCAAGATTATTAGCAATCAAATTTTTATGGACCATGTACTTTCACCTTAGTGTATCTGTTTTTCTTCCTCTTTTTAAAATTCTTTTTCTTTTAAAAGAATTTAAATTATAGAAATGGATACATATATATACACACACACACACACAGAGGGATATATACACATATACATGTAGATACAATATAAACATATTTTCATCACCTAGAATATCTGCTGCTAATATTTTGTCTTATTTGCTTCTCATTTTATTTCAAAAGTAAAATAAAACTTTAGAGATTTAGCTAAGTCTCCTTTGATGAATACTCTCAGTAATATTCCTATTCAAACTCTCCAAGGGCAACAACTATCTGACGTTTATGAGAATCCTTCCATCTTGTTTACTATAAGATTATCTTATATGTGTTCTTAAACAGTGCACAACAATATGTTCTATGTATTATCCTCTCTTTCTATTTTTATATAACATTGTTTTCAGTATCTCCTTTATGGATCTGGAACCAGTACCAACATTTTGAGCATTCTACTAACATATTTAGATTATTTCAAATTGTGCATTATTACAATTATTTGTCCCAGGTAAATCCTTACATAGGTATCCTTTTTCCTCTGAAATATATTTTCAAAAACGAAATTGTTGGATTTCTAGGAATGTATACTTGCAATTCTGCTAGAGATTGTCACATTGCTTTTTAAGGCAGATGTGCCATTTACAATGCCACAAACATGGTCATACTTTTATCTTTATTTTGCATTTTAATTATATGCAATAATTATATTTAATTATAGAATTATCTGACTACATATTTGATATTAGTTACATGGTTATATAATTATGTGCACTCATAACTGAAGATGTATGCATGACAGTTACCAAGGCTTACAGAAAGTATGATTGAGAAATAGACTATATGATAATCCATTATTCTGAGATGGCTACTTTTCAAAGTTTAGTCAAATGATTTTCTAGGTATTTTTCTAAGTATATGTGAATTATATATATTACTACGAAATTATTCATAGATTAAATAAAAATGAGATCGTAGCTGGAGGTGTAAGTAAAGTTCAGAGAAGGTTTTTGAGAAGGAGGTAATAACAGCATAGGTGTGTGCTGAGGGGAGTAGCACAGGATAGAGAGAAAAGTGGATAATGTTGAAAATAGAAGAGTTGTTAAAGAGGTGTCCTTGAGTGTGTGAGAGAAGATGAAATTAAGCATCCTAGTGAACCACATGAACAGTTTATGGTTTCAAGAGGAAGGCAGCATTTGTTGGTATAGAATATGTTAAATGAGTACATGTAATGATGGAAGTTTATGAAGACCTTTTTTTTTTCTTTTCTTTTTTTTTTTTTTTTTTTTTTTTTTTTTAGATGAGGGCTGGGTCTTGAACCCCGGGGGGGGGGGGGGGGGGCNACACGAACAGTTTATGGTTTCAAGAGGAAGGCAGCATTTGTTGGTATAGAATATGTTAAATGAGTACATGTAATGATGGAAGTTTATGAAGACCTTTTTTTTTTTCTTTTC